>NC_088238.1:65918278-66108278 GCF_036934945.1 Oncorhynchus masou masou | reverse complement strand
CACACACACACACACACCACTAACACGCATCGTGTACACACACCACTAACACGCAACGGTCAGTACACACACCACTAACACACATCGTGTACACACACACACACGCATCATGTAGTTGATGTTATCTTGTGCTGTGATTGGTTGCCAGGTGGAGCAGTTCTGGAAGTTCTACAGTCACCTGGTGCGACCGGGAGATCTGACTGGCCACTCTGACTTCCACCTGTTTAAAGAGGGAATCAAACCCATGTGGGAGGTAACATGTAGATATATACACATTATATTATTATTATATATGGGTATAATGTGGGAGGTAACATGTAGATATACACACATTATATTATTATTATATATGGGTATAATGTGGGAGGTAACATGTCTACACACATTATATTATTATTATATATGGGTATAATGTGGGAGGTAACATGTAGATATACACACATCATATTATTATTATTTCGGAAAAGCTGACCACGACTCCATTTTGCTGATACCTGCCTACAGACAAAAGCTAAAAAAAAGAAGCTCCCACGCTGAGGTCTGTCCAACGCTGGTCCGACCAAGCTGACTCCACACTCCAAGACTGCTTCCATCACGTGGACTGGGACATGTTTCGTATTGCGTCAAATAACAACATTGACGAATACGCTGATTCGGTGTGCGAGTTCATTAGAACGTGCGTTGAAGATGTCGTTCCCATAGCAACGATTAAAACATTCCCTAACCAGAAACCTTGGATTGATGGCAGCATTCGTGTGAAACTGAAAGCGCGAACCACTGCTTTCAATCAGGGCAAGGTGTCTGGTAACATGACTGAATACAAACAATGCAGCTATTCCCTCCGTAAGGCTATCAAACAAGCTAAGCGTCAGTACAGAGACAAAGTAGAATCCCAATTCAACGGCTCAGACACGAGGCATGTGGCAGGGTCTACAGTCAATCACGGACTACAGGAAGAAATCCAGCCCAGTCACGGACCAGGATGTCTTGCTCCCAGGCAGACTAAATAACTTTTTTGCCCGCTTTGAGGACAATATAGTGCCACTGACACAGCCTGCAACGGAAAAATGCGGTCTCTCCTTCACTGCAGCCGAGGTGAGTAAAACATTTAAACGTGTTAACCCTCGCAGGGCTGCAGGCCCAGACGGCATCCCCAGCCGCGCCCTCAGAGCATGCGCAGACCAGCTGGCTGGTGTGTTGACGGACATATTCAATCAATCCCTATACCAGTCTGCTGTTCCCACATGCTTCAAGAGGGCCACCATTGTTCCTGTTCCCAAGAAAGCTAAGGTAACTGAGCTAAACGACTACCGCCCCGTAGCACTCACTTCCGTCATCATGAAGTGCTTTGAGAGACTAGTCAAGGACCATATCACCTCCACCCTACCTGACACCCTAGACCCACTCCAATTTGCTTACCGCTCAAATAGGTCCACAGACGATGCAATCTCAACCACACTGCACACTGCCCTAACCCATCTGGACAAGAGGAATACCTATGTGAGAATGCTGTTCATCGACTACAGCTCGGCATTCAACACCATAGTACCCTCCAAGCTCGTCATCAAGCTCGAGACCCTGGGTCTCGACCCCGCCCTGTGCAACTGGGTACTGGACTTCCTGACATGCCGCCCCCAGGTGTTGAGGGTAGGTAACAACATCTCCTCCCCGCTTATCCTCAAAACTGGGGCCCCACAAGGGTGCGTTCTGAGCCCTCTCCTGTACTCCCTGTTCACCCACGACTGCGTGGCCACGCACGCCTCCAACTCAATCATCAAGTTTGCGGGCGACAACAGTGGTAGGCTTGATTACCAACAACGACGAGACGGCCTACAGGGAGGAGGTGAGGGCCCTCGGAGTGTGGTGTCAGGAAAATAACCTCACACTCAACGTCAACAAAACTAAGGAGATGATTGTGGACTTCAGGAGACAGCAGAGGGAACACCCCCCTATCCACATCGATGGAACAGTAGTGGAGAGAGTAGCAAGTTTTAAGTTCTTCGGCATACACATCACAGACAAACTGAATTGGTCCACTCACACAGACAGCATCGTGAAGAAGGCGCAGCAACGCCTCTTCAACCTCAGGAGGCTGAAGAAATTCGGCTTGTCACCAAAAGCACTCACAAACTTCTACAGATGCACAATCGAGAGCATCCTGGTGGGCTGTATCACCGCCTGGTACGGCAACTGCTCCGCCCTCAACCGTAAGGCTCTCCAGAGGGTAGTGAGGTCTGCACAACGCATCATCGGGGGCAAACTACCTGCCCTCCAGGACACCTACACCACCCGATGTTACAGGAAGGCCATAAAGATCATCAAGGACATCTACCACCCGAGCCACTGCCTGTTCAACCCGCTATCATCCAGAAGGCGAGGTCAGTACAGGTGCATCAAAGCTGGGGCCGAGAGACTGAAAAACAGCTTCTATCTCAAGGCCATCAGACTGTTAAACAGCCACCACTAACATTGAGTGGCTGCTGCCTACACACTGACACTGACTCAACTCCAGCCACTTTAATAATGGGAATTGATGGGAAATGATGTAAATATATCACTAGCCACTTTAAACAATGCTACCTTATATAATGTTACTTACCCTACATTATTCAGCTCATATGCATACATATATACTGTACTCTATATCATCGACTGCATCCTTATGTAATACATGTATCACTAGCCACTTTAACTATGCCACTTTGTTTACATACTCATCTCACATGTATATACTGTACTCGATACCATCTACTGTATCTTTCCTATGCTGCTCTGTACCATCACTTATTCATATATCCTTATGTACATATTCTTTATCCCCTTACACTGTGTATAAGACAGTAGATTAGGAATTGTTAGTTAGATTACTTGTTGGTTATTACTGCATTGTCGGAACTAGAAGCACAAGCATTTCGCTACACTCGCGTTAACATCTGCTAACCATGTGTATGTGACAAATAAAATTTGATTTGATTTGATTATTATATATGGGTATAATGTGGGAGGTAACATGTAGATATATACACATTATATTATTATATATGGGTATAATGTGGGAGGTAACATGTCTATATACACAGTATATTATTATTATATATGGGTATAATGTGGGAGGTAACATGTCTATATACACAGTATATTATTATTATATATGGGTATAATGTGGGAGGTAACATGTAGATATATACACATTATATTATTATTATTATATATGGGTATAATGTGGGAGGTAACATGTAGATATATACACATTATATTATTATTATACATGGGTATAATGTGGGAGGTAACATGTAGATATATACACATTATATTATTATTATTATTATTATATATGGGTATAATGTGGGAGGTAACATGTAGATATATATATATATATATACACATCTTATTATACATGGGTATAATGTGGGAGGTAACATGTCTATACACATTATATTATTATTATTATTATATATGGGTATAATGTGGGAGGTAACATGTAGATATTTACACATTATATTATTATTATTATTATTATATATGGGTATAATGTGGGAGGTAACATGTCTATATACACATATTTTTATTATATATGGGTATAATTTGGGAGGTACCATGTAGATATATACACATTATATTATTATTATTATATATGGGTATAATGTGGGAGGTAACATGTCTATATACACATTATATTATTATATATGGGTATAATGTGGGAGGTAACATGTAGATTACAGTGCAATCAAAGTATTCAGACCCCTTGACTTTTTCCACATTTTATTATGTTACAGCCTTGTTCTAAAATGGATTCTTCTTTTTTTTCAATCTACACACAATAGCCCATAATGACAAAGCGAAAACAGGTTTTTAACCCATACCCTTTGATATGAGACTTGAAAATGAGCTCAGGTTCATCCTGTTTCCATTGATCATTCTTGAGATGTTTCTACAACTTGATTGAAGTCCACCTGTGGTAAATTCAATTGATTGGACATGATTTAGAAAGGAACACACCTGTCTATACAAGGTCCCACAGTTGACAGTGCATGTCAGAGCAAAAACCAAGCCGTGAGGTTGAAGGAATTGTCTGTAGAGCGCTGAGACAGGATTGTGTCGAGGCACAGATCTGGGAAAGGGTACCAAAAAATGGCTGTAGCATTGAAGGTCCCCAAGAACACAGTGGCCTCCATAATTCTTAAATGGAGGAGTTTGGAACCAGCAAAACTCTTCCTAGAGCTGGCCGTCCGGCCAAACTGAGCCATCGGGGGAGAAAGGCCTTGGTCAGGGAGGTGACCAAGAACACGATAGTCACTCTGACAGAGCTCTAAAGTTCCTCTGTGGAGATGGGAGAACCTTTCAGAAGGACATCCATCTCTGCAGCACTCCACCAATCAGGCCTTTATGGTAGAGTGGCCAGACGGAAGCCACTCCTCAGTAAAAGGCACATGACAGCCCGCTTGGTTTTTGCCAAAAAGCACCTAAAGGACTCGGACCATGAGAAAAAAGATTCTCTGGTCTGATGAAACCAAGATTGAACTCTTTGGCTTGAATGCCAAGCTTCACGTCTGGAGGAAACCTGGCACCATCCCTACGGTGAAGCATGGTGGTGGCAGCATCATACTGTGGGAATGTTTTTTAGTCGCAGAGACTGGGAGACGAGTCAGGATAGAGGGAAAGATGAACGGAGCAAAGTACAGAGAGATCCTTGATGAAAACCTGCTCATGAGCGCTCAGGACATCAGACTGGGGCGAAGGTTCACCTTCCAACAGGACAATGACCCTAAGCACACAGCCAAGACAACGCAGGAGTGACTTCGGGACACGTCTCTGAATGTCATTGAGTGGCCCAGCCAGAGCCCGGACGTGAACCCTATCGAACATCTCTGGAAAGACCTGAAAATAGCTGTGCAGCGACGCTCCTCATCCAACCTGACAGAGCTTGAGAGGATCTGCAGAGAAGAATGGGAGAAACTATCCAACTACAGGTGTGCCAAGCTTAAGCTTGTAGTCTCAAGCTCTGTTGTACCAAAGACTCAAGGCTGTGATCGCTGCCAAAGGTGCTTCAAAGTACTGAGTAAAGGGTCTGAATACTTATGTAAATGGGGTAGTTCAATTTTATTTTTAATAAATTAGAAATGTCTAAACCTGTTTTTGCTTTGTCGTTATTTGGTATTGTGTGTAGATTGAGGGGGAAACAATTTAATCAATTTTAGAATAAAGCTGTAACCTACACACTACCCCATAAGACTTAGGGTAAAAACAGGTTAGGGCGAAAACAGGTTCGGGTTAGGGCGAAAACAGGTTCGGGTTAGGGCGAAAACAGGTTCGGGTTAGGGCGAAAACAGGTTCGGGTTAGGGCGAAAACAGCTTAGGGAGAAAACAGGTTAGGGAGAAAACAGGTTAGGGAGAAAACAGGTTCGGGTTAGGGCGAAAACAGGTTCGGGTTAGGGCGAAAACAGGTTCGGGTTAGGGCGAAAACAGCTTAGGGAGAAAACAGGTTAGGGAGAAAACAGGTTAGGGAGAAAACAGGTTCGGGTTAGGGCGAAAACAGGTTCGGGTTAGGGCGAAAACAGGTTCGGGTTAGGGCGAAAACAGGTTCGGGTTAGGGAGAAAACAGGTTCGGGTTAGGGAGAAAACAGGTTCGGGTTAGGGAGAAAACAGGTTTTAGACATTAAAGATAAAAATATAGAAATGTGACATTTAAATATGTATTCAGACCCGTTACTCAGTACTTTGTTGAAGAACCTTTGGCAGCGATTACAGACTCGCGTTTTCGTGGGTATGATCAGTGGTTTAAATTACCCCAAAAAACCTACTTAAGTATAGATACTTAAAAGTACTTCTTAACAGACTACAAACCATTACAGACAACAAGGGAAGCACAGCCGAGAGCTGCCCAGTGACACGAGCATACCAAGCGAGCTAAACTACTTTAATGCTTGCTTCGAGGCAAATAACACGGAAACATGCATGAGAGCACTAGCTGTACCAGAAGACTGTGTTCACGCTCTCTGCAGCCGATGTAAGACCTAAACAGGTCGTCATTCACAAGGCCGCAGGGCCAGACAGATTACCAGGACGTGTACTACGATGCGAGCATGTGCTGACCAACTGGCAAGTGACTTTAGTGACATTTTGAACCTCTCCCTGTCCGAGTCTGTAATACCAATATGTTTGAAGCAGTGCTCAAAAACACTATAGTAACCTGCCTAAATGACTACCGACCTGTAGCACTCACATCTGTAGCCATGAAGTGCTTTGAAAGCCTGGTCATGGCTCACATCAACACCATTATCCCAGAAGCCCTAGACCCACTCCAATTTGCAGACCGCCCAAACAGATCCACAGATGATACAATCTCTATTGCACTCCCAACTGCCCTTTCCCACCTGGATATGTGAGAATGTTATTTATTGACTACAGCTCAGCATTCAACACCATAGTGCCCTCAAAGCTCATCAATAAACTAAGGACCCTGGGACTAAACACCTCCCTCTGCAACTGGATTCTGGACTTCCTGCTGGGCTGCCCCCAGGTGGTATAGGTAGGATTCAACACATCCTCCACACTGATCCTCAACACAGGTGCCCCTCAGGGGTGCGTGCTCAGTCCCCTCCTGTACTCCCTGTTCACCCTCGACTGCACGGCCAGGCACGACTCCCAACACCATCATTAAGTTTGCAGACGATACAACAGTGGTAGGGCTGATCACGGACAACAACAAGACCGCCTATAGGGAGGAGGTCTTTAATTATTTGTTACTTTTATTTCTTATATTATTACTTTTTTGAAACTGCATTGTTGGTTAGGGGCTCGTAACTAAGCATTTCACTGTAAGGTCTGCTACAGCTGTTGTATTCAGCGCATGTGACTAATAAAATTAGATTTACTTTACTGTTTATATTTTTGAAAACTTTTACTCCACTACATTCCTAAAGAAAATAATGTACTTTTTACTCCATACGTGGATGCACCTGAGCTCAGTTTCGAGTGTCATAGCAAAGGGTCTGATTTCATGTAAATAAGGTATTTCTGTTAGATTTGTTTTATTATTTAGCAAAAATGTCTCAACCTGTTTTTGCTTTGTCATTATGGGGTATTGTGTGTAGATTGAGGATTTTTTATTTAATCCATTTTCGAATAAGACTGTAACGTAACAGAATGTGGAGAAGGGGTCTGAATACTTTCTGAGGGCGCTGTGTAAACTAGAGGGATAAGATGGATTGTAATTACTGTTCTACAACATTATCTCTCTAGACAAATGCCTCCTATTCAACCTTTATGCAATTATTCTTGTCCTCAGATACAGGCCCCCTTCCCCTCTGCCCAAATACAATGCACATAGACCATTCCATCCAACCCATAACACAATAATTACTACTGCTAGGCTACTTATAAACATATTAAAACTGGCTTAAGTCAGTCTCCAACAGTATTCACTGTATGTGATGTATGTAAGATGGTCAAGTCAGGCCGTTAGCATGGTCGCATCCCATCCACTATAACCATACATTTTGGTATGTACAGTTGAAGTCGGAAGTTTACATACACTTAGGTTGGAGTCATTAAAACTCATTTTTCAACCACTCCACAAATTTCTTGTTAACCAACTATAGTTTTGGCTAGTCGGTTAGGACATCTACTTTGTCCATGACACAAGTAATTTTTCCAACAATTCCAGTGCCTTTAAACAGCTTGGAAAATTCCAGAAAATGATGTCATGGCTTTAGAAGCTTCTGATAGGCTAATTGACATAATTTGAGTCAATTGGAGGTGTACCTGTGGATTTATTTCAAGACCTAGCTTCAAACTCGTAAACCGCCGTAAAAAAGCCAGACTGCGGTTTGCAACTGCACGTGGGGACAAAGATCGTACTTTTTGGAGAAATGTCCTCTGGTCTGATGAAACAAAAATAGAACTGTTTGGCCATAATGACCATCGTTATGTTTGGAGGAAAAAGGGGGTGGCTTGCAAGCCGAAGAACACCATCCCAACCGTGAAGCACGGTGGTGGTAGCATCATGTTGTGGGGGTGCTTTGCTGCAGGAGGGACTGGTGCCCTTCACAAAATAGATGGCGTCATGAGGAAAGAAAAGCATGTGGATATATTGAAGCAACATCTCAAGACATCAGTCAGGAAGTTAAAGCTTAGTCGCAAATGGGTCTTCCAAATGGACAATGACCCCAAGCATACTTCCAAAGTTTTGGCAAAATGGCTAAAGGACAACAAAGTCAAGGTATTGGAGTGGCCATCACAAAGCCCTGACCTCAATCCCATAGAAAATGTGTGGGCAAAACTGAAAAAGCGTGTGCGAGCAAGGAGGCCTACAAACCTGACTCAGTTCTGTCAGGAGGAATGAGCCAAAATTCACCCAACTTGTTGTGGGAAGCTTGTGGACGGCTACCCGAAACGATTGACCCAAGTTAAATAATTTAAAGGCAATGCTACCAAATAGTAATTTAGAATGTGATGATAGATGATAGAAATAAAGGCTGAAATAAATCATTATCTACTATTATTCTGGCATTTCACATTCTTAAAATAAAGTGGTGATCTAAAACAGGAATTGTCAGGAATTGTGAAAAACTGAGTTTAAATATGTTTGGTTGAGGTGTATGTAAACATCCAACTTCAACTGTATCTTTGTGTGTAACCCTCCAGGATGAAGCTAATAAGAACGGTGGGAAGTGGATCATCAGGCTGCGGAAAGGTCTGTTTTTATTACTATTATTACTAAACCTCCCTTTTTTAAATGTCGACTTTGGGCAAAAACGCCAAAATAACAACTTAACTGATCAGAGCTCCACATAGAGAATGATAGAAGCTTATTGTGGCCAAAGGTTGTTTTAGCAGCGCCATTGAGGGCTTCTGCCATTTTAAAGTAGTCGACTGGGTTGGGATTCCTATGGGTTGTAGCATCAATGGTGCTGCCCATGATGTCACAGACACTGTAATGGCACAGATATAAAGGTGAGTCCTCTATCTATCGCAATGATGTACCATCATACCAGGTAATTTAATACTGAAAAATAAAATCATTGATAAATAAAATATTTAAATCCAGAAGTGCCTTTTTATTCCGATCTCTACAGCTTCCATCTAATAACAAATCCTTTGAAATGACATCAACACATACTGGAGGAGTTACTGGCTAGCTACAGTGGCCAGTCGTCAGTCACGGCACGCATGACCAGAATGACACATCAATGAAGCACCAAAGACCCCATTTCAATTAAAACCTTTAGAAAGACGCTGAGTTGGATCGCTTTACCTGACCATTCTAAACCTCCCTTTAACATTCTAAACCTCCCTTTAACATTCTAAACCCCCCTTTAACATTCGAAACCTCCCTTTAACATTCTAAACCCCCCTTTAACATTTTAAACCTCCCCTTAATGTTCTAAATGTAATTTTTAACATTGTAAATGTCACCTTTATTTAACTAGGCAAGTTAAGAACTATTTCTTATTTACAATGACTCCCTACACCAGCCAAACCCGGACGACGCGGGGCCAATTGTGCGCTGCCCAAAGGGGCTCCCAATCACGGCCGGTTGTGATACAGCCTGGATTCGAACCAGGGTGTCTGTAGTGATGCCTCTAGCACTAAGATGCAGTAACTTAGACCTTTTGCGCCACTCGAGAGCCCAAACATCCTTTTAACATTCTTAAAACTCTAAGCTCTTCTTTAAACCTGCCTTTTAATATTGTTCTTATTGTATTGTTGAGAACATTATTCTGGCCATGTTAATATTGTTGACAGGTCTGGCCAGCAGGTTCTGAGAGAATATTATTCTGGCCATGTTGTTAATATTGTTGTTGACAGGTCTGGCCAGCAGGTTCTGAGAGAATATTATTCTGGCCATGTTGTTAATATTGTTGTTGACAGGTCTGGGCAGCAGGTTCTGGGAGAACATTATTCTGGCCATGTTGCTAATATTGTTGTTGACAAGTCTGGGCAGCAGGTTCTGGGAGAACATTATTCTGGCCATGTTGTTAATATTGTTTTTGTTGACAGGTCTGGCCAGCAGGTTCTGGGAGAACATTATTCTGGCCATATTGTTGTTGTTGACAGGTCTGGCCAGCAAGTTCTGGGAGAACATTATTCTGACCATGTTAATATTGTTGTTGACAGGTCTGGGCAGCAGGTTCTGGGAGAACATTATTCTGGCCATGTTGTTAATATTGTTGTTGTTGACAGGTCTGGCCAGCAGGTTCTGGGAGAACATTATTCTGACCATGTTGCTAATATTGTTGTTGACAGGTCTGGGCAGCAGGTTCTGGGAGAACATTATTCTGGCCATATTGTTGTTGTTGACAGGTCTGGCCAGCAGGTTCTGGGAGAACATTATTCTGGCCATATTGTTGTTGTTGACAGGTCTGGCCAGCAAGTTCTGGGAGAACATTATTCTGACCATGTTAATATTGTTGTTGACAGGTCTGGGCAGCAGGTTCTGGGAGAACATTATTCTGACCATGTTGTTAATATTGTTGTTGACAGGTCTGGCCAGCAGGTTCTGGGAGAACATTATTCTGGCCATGTTGCTAATATTGTTGTTGACAGGTCTGGGCAGCAGGTTCTGGGAGAACATTATTCTGGCCATATTGTTGTTGTTGACAGGTCTGGCCAGCAGGTTCTGGAAGAACATTATTCTGGCCATATTGTTGTTGTTGACAGGTCTGGCCAGCAAGTTCTGGGAGAACATTATTCTGACCATGTTGTTAATATTGTTGTTGACAGGTCTGGGCAGCAGGTTCTGGGAGAACATTATTCTGGCCATGCTAATATTGTTGTTGACAGGACTGGCCAGCAGGTTCTGGGAGAACATTATTCTGGCCATGTTGTTAATATTGTTTTTGTTGACAGGTCTGGCCAGCAGGTTCTGGGAGAACATTATTCTGACCATGTTGTTAATATTGTTGTTGACAGGTCTGGGCAGCAGGTTCTGGGAGAACATTATTCTGACCATGTTGTTAATATTGTTGTTGACAGGTCTGGCCAGCAGGTTCTGGGAGAACATTATTCTGGCCATGCTAATATTGTTGTTGACAGGTCTGGGCAGCAGGTTCTGGGAGAACATTATTCTGACCATGTTGTTAATATTGTTGTTGACAGGTCTGGGCAGCAGGTTCTGGGAGAACATTATTCTGACCATGTTAATATTGTTGTTGACAGGTCTGGCCAGCAGGTTCTGGAAGAACATTATTCTGGCCATATTGTTGTTGTTGATAGGTCTGGGCAGCAGGTTCTGGGACAACATTATTCTGGCCATATTGTTGTTGTTGGCAGGTCTGGCCAGCAGGTTCTGGAAGAACATTATTCTGGCCATATTGTTGTTGTTGACAGGTCTGGCCAGCAAGTTCTGGGAGAACATTATTCTGACCATGTTGTTAATATTGTTGTTGACAGGTCTGGGCAGCAGGTTCTGGGAGAACATTATTCTGGCCGTATTGTTGTTGTTGACAGGTCTGGGCAGCAGGTTCTGGGAGAACATTATTCTGGCCATATTGTTGTTGTTGACAGGTCTGGGCAGCAGGTTCTGGGAGAACATTATTCTGACCATGTTAATATTGTTGTTGACAGGTCTGGCCAGCAGGTTCTGGGAGAACATTATTCTGGCCATGTTGGGAGAACAGTTCATGGTGGGAGAGGAGATCTGTGGGGTGGTGGTCTCTATACGATTCCAGGTACACACACACACACGCATACATACATACATGACTCGCTATGAAACACGGGCACTTGGGACAGCGCCAGTCAAAAGTTTGGACACATGTACTCATTCCAGGGTTTTTCTTTATTTTTACTATTGTCTACATTGTAGAATAATAGTGAAGACATCAACTCTATGAATTAACATATGGAACCATGTAGTAACCAAAGAAGTGTTAAACAAATCCAAATATATCTGAGATTCTTCAAAGTAGACACCCTTTGCCTTGATGACAGCTTTGCACACTCTTGGCATTCTCTCAACCAGCTTCATGAGGTAGTCACCTGGAATGCATTTCAATTAACAGGTTTCCTTGTTACTTTGTGGAATTTATTTCCTTAATGTGTTGTGTTGTGTTGTGACAAGGTAGCCTTATTTGGTAAAAGACCAAGTCCATATTATGGCAAGAACAGCTCAAATAAGCAAAGAGAAAAGACAGTCGATCATTACTTTAAGACACGAAGCTCAGTCAATCCAGAAAATCAAGAGCTTTGAAAGTTTCTTCAAGTGCAGCCACAAAAAACATCAAGCCCTATGATGAAACTGGCTCTCATGAGAGTTCCCTCTGCTGCAGGGAGACCCAGAGTTCCCCCTGCTGCAGGGAGACCCAGAGTTCCCCCTGCTGCAGGGAGACCCAGAGTTCCCCCTGCTGCAGGGAGACCCAGAGTTCCCTCTGCTACAGGGAGACCCAGAGTTCCCTCTGCTGCAGGGAGACCCAGAGTTCCCTCTGCTGCAGGGAGACCCAGAGTTCCCTCTGCTGCAGGGAGACCCAGAGTTCCCTCTGCTGCAGGGAGACCCAGAGTTCCCCCTGCTGCAGGGAGACCCAGAGTTCCCCCTGCTGCAGGGAGACCCAGAGTTCCCTCTGCTGCAGGGAGACCCAGAGTTCCCCCTGCTACAGGGAGACCCAGAGTTCCCCCTGCTGCAGGGAGACCCAGAGTTCCCCCTGCTGCAGGGAGACCCAGAGTTCCCCCTGCTGCAGGGAGACCCAGAGTTATCAGCCTCAGAAATTGCAGCCCAAATAAATGCTTCACAGAGTTCAAGTAACAGACGCATCTCAACATCAACTATTCAGAGGAGACTACATGAATCAGGCCTTCATGGTCGAATTGCTGCAAAGAAACCACTAAAGGACACCAATAAGAGTAAGAGACTTGCTTGGGTCAAGAAACACAAGCAATGGACATTCGATTGGTGGAAATCTGTCCTTTTGTTCTGATGAGTTCAAATTTGAGAGTTTTGGTTCCAACCGCCATGTCTTTGTGAGACGCGGAGTAGGTGAACGGATGATCTCCGCATATGTGATTCCCACCGGGAAGCTTGGTGGTATGGGGGTGCATTGCTGGTGACACTGTCTGCGATTTATATAGAATTCAAGGCACTTTTAACCAGCATGGCTACCACAGCATTCTGCAGAGATACGCCATCCCATCTGGTTTGGGCTTAGTGGGACTATCATTTGTTTTTCAACAGGACAATGACCCAACACACCTCCAGGCTGTGTAAGGGCTATTTGACCAAGGAGAGTGATGGATTGCTAATGTAATGGGAATATGACTAGGCTGGTTCAGGCTTACAGCTAGCTAGCAAGCTAATGTAATGGACAATTTTCGTGTACATTAATCACTCATTCAAGCACTAAACTCCTTAGCTCGATGAAAAATTGCGTGACTAAGACCTCGTTAACTTGTTTTCTGTTGACTTATTTTACTATTTTTGAGGGCAAAGTAGTTGTGACTAAGTGAGGTGCTGAAATTGTTGGGATGAAATTGCTGCCACGGTCGATGAAGAGGCTTCCAAAGGCTGCAGTGGAGCCCTCGATGACTCCACAACTATTTGAGATTGACTGAACACGCATATCGAGTGTTCAAAGTGTTCGGTTTGAGATTCAGCCTCACTCACTCGTGTGTGTGTGTGTGTGTGCTTGTGTCTCTGTCTGTCTGTCTAGGAGGACATCTTGTCTATATGGAATAAGACGGCCAGCGATCAGGTGACGACATCTAGAATCCGAGACACTCTTCGACGCGTCCTGAACCTCCCTCCCAACACCATTATGGAGTACAAGACACACAACGACAGCCTCAAGTACGATTCACACTCCCACACACTCCCACTCACTGTGTTCTCTCTATAGATAATTCAAACTTTTTTTATTGATCTCTGTTTTCTTTTTAGGGATAATTCCAGCTTCCGCAACACAAAGATCACCCTGTGAAGAGGCAAACCACCTGACCGTTTCTCCACTCTCTCTCGGCATCTCTCTTTCTCTCTCGGCATCTCTCTTTCTCTCTCGGCATCTCTCTTTCTCTCTCGGCATCTCTCTCTTTCTCTCTCGGCGTCTCTCTTTCTCTCTCGGCGTCTCTCTCTTTCTCTCTCTGCGTCTCTCTTTCTCTCTCGGCATCTCTCTCGGCTTCTCTCTCTGGCATCTCTCTCTGGCTCTTTCTCTCCAGGGTTCACAAGGTGATTGAGGTGCTTAAAATACTTGAATTAGCACTCTGAAATGGAACACCTTGAAAATCTGACGTTTTCTCAAGTTGGTACTTGAAAAGTACTTGAATTAAAATTAAAGGAGAACAGAAAATGATCAAATATGTTTATGAAAAAAGTATTGGTCTTGCATTCTACCCAGTTTTATTTCCTCACGTGCTCTGGTTGCCAGGCGAGATCGCTCATTCCACCCACTCAGCCAGGCAGGGCCAAAACAGACTGATTAGGTTCCGCCAAACATCACATCGATAGCTAAAAGGCCAGGCATGTAGATTTAACCTGTTGTGGGTATGGAACATTTCTGGGATCTTTTATTTCAGCTCATGAAACATTCACATGGGTGATTCGACCCTGAAGAGCGACATGAAGCGGCAAAGACAACTCTGCATCGCCGGCGCCATTTCTACGTTGTGACTTTTTCTCTGCAATGACCTCCAGAGCATTTCTACCAATCGCGTCATTCACCGGGGTCCTGCGACATTCAATTTTATCAAGCGGCAGCCAGGCTCCTGGCGTTCTGTTGGCTGTTCACCCGAGCAGCGACACTAAAGCTGCCAGTTGGAAGCGAGATGCTTTTTCGTAGATATTAAGATTCCCAAATGTGCAATAAAAATACAATAGTCATTAATACTCAAATGACATCATCAGTACTGACAATTCATGTATATAATAAAGCAACGGATTCAGTATAACTTGTAAGGTAGTGTATAACTTTAGTGATGAATAATATAGTCATTTTTTTCCATAAAGGTTGTGGCGATATACTGTTATCTGGTGGCAACTAGAAACAATTGCATAATCTCATTTTATTGGTCACATACATATGGTTAATATTACAAACTGATGGTCCTTGAAAATAAATATTCGTGCTTGAGAAAGTACTTAAGTCCTTGAATTTGACTTGCCACTGTCTGTATGAATCCTGTCTCTCTCTTTTGCTACCTGTCTCTCGCTGCATTTCTCGCTGCATTTCTCTCTCGCTGCATTTCTCTCTCGCTGCATTTCTCTCTCTCTCTCGCTGCATTTCTCTCTCTCGCTGCATTTCTCTCTCTCCCTGCATTTCTCTCTCTCCCTGCATTTCTCTCTCGCTGCATTTCTCTCTCTCTCGCTGCATTTCTCTCTCTCGCTGCATTTCTCTCTCTCGCTGCATTTCTCTCTCTCGCTGCATTTCTCTCTCGTTGCATTTCTCTCTCTCTCTCTCGCTGCATTTCTCTCTCTCTCGCTGCATTTCTCTCTCTCGCTGCATTTCTCTCACTGCATTTCTCTCTCGCTGCATTTCTCTCTTGCTGCATTTCTCTCTTGCTGCATTTCTCTCGCTGCATTTCTCTCTCGCTGTCTCTCTTGCATTTCTGAGAGTGTTTCACTGTGGAGATGGACTAGTGCGTTGCTATGGAAACTAGTGTGATACTATGGAGACATGAGCGTCCTCTTTTTGCAACTTGTCCCTGAGGTGCCACAACAGGCCAGTGGGACCAACTCTCTGTGTGTGTGTGATGGTGTTAATGTTCCCTAACCCTACAGAAATAAATGTGTTTTTAGTATCCTGTCTGACTACTTCATTATTACATTGACCCTAATCTTGCTTAAAAAATGCTGAATACCCGTGACCTGTGGGAATGCTTATTGCATTTTGATAATACATTAACATGCTAAACTCTGCCCCGGCTCTACGGGGCAGTGAAGAGGTCTTTGAATTTAGCCAACAGGGCCAACTCTATGGGGCAGTGAAGAGGTCATTGAATTTAGCCAACGGGGCCGGCTCTACGGGGCAGTGAAGAGGTCATTGAATTTAGCCAACAGGGCCAACTCTATGGGGGGGTGAAGAGGTCATTGAATTTAGCCAACATGGCCGGCTCTACGGGGCGGTGAAGCCCGGCATTGAACTTAGCCAACAGGGCCAACTCTATGGGGCGGTGAAGAGGTCATTGAATTTAGCCAACAGGGCCGTCTCTACGGGGCGGTGAAGAGGTCATTGAATTTAGCCAACAGGGCCGGCTCTACAGCTGGGTGAAGCCGGGCATTGAACTTAGCCAACAGGGCCGGCTCTACGGGGGGGGTGAAGTCGGGCATTGAATTTAGCCAACAGGGCCGGCTCTACGGGGGGGGGGGGGTGAAGTCGGGCATTGAACTTAGCCAACAAGGCCGCATTGAAGCCCCAGATGGAATTGTTGCTCCCACAGTTTTGTTTCTTCATGAACACAACAAATGGTATATGAAATACTATGCCTGGATTTGCCATTCAAGAGCAGACAGGGAAAGAGGCTTTACACCAGACTGGCTTTGTTTATAAATTGTGTTGTAAAGGTTGTGTCCCCTTTTGAGGGAATGAAGCAACTCCCATGAAGCGAATCATCCAACTCCGCTAACTTTCAGTCTGTGTAAAGGGTCAAACAAATCGTGGATATTATGCAGAAAAGCTGCTGTGTCAAAATAGGTTTCAGAATGTTGGTCAAGATGAATAATGGCAGTTAAAGAATTGATTGAACCCGTGACCTACAAACACTGATAAATTGCGAAATAGTTGTGAAGAGATTTTCGATGAACCCATTCCATTGCACATGGTTAATGAATTTATACGTAAAACAACGCCGGATTCAAAACTTCACATTTTTCAATATAAATTACTATACAAAATACTTGCAACTAATAGAATGTTATATATATGGGGGATACAATCTTCCCAGCTCTGCAGATTCTGCAGTGAGGAGGCAGAGTCATTAGATCATTTATTTTAGTATTCTCCATATGTAGCTCGTTTTTGGTCACAGGTCCAGGAATGGCTGAAGAATTGCAACATTTCCCTTGAACTAACACTACAGATACTGGGTGATTTGAAAAGCCATAGTCAATCAATCAATAATATAATACTTATTTTAGCAAAAATTGTTTTTTAAAATTTACAATCTGTAGAAGCTATGAGAATAGGAAGGTTCAATTATTTTGTGAAGCATCACAGCACAGTTTAAAAATATATGGCAAGTAGAAATGTTGAGAGACAGATGGGAGGGGTTGAGTGGAGCTGAAGGGTGGGACAAATAACAAGAAACAATGTAGGGCATAAGGGATCTGTAGAATGTATATAGGTTCGGAGCTTGTGTGAAATAGCATAGTTACAAATAGAAATCATCAGACTGGATGGACATCAGAAATAGAGGACTAAGAACAAACAAGAGAGAACTATTGTAAAGTAGACTGTGTCTGTAGAAGGTGTATAAGATGTATGGATTGAAGGTAGAAGCAGAAGTGTTTATTAGTTTACTCCAACTGGGGGATCGGTGGAAGGGTTTGCGGGGATTAATAATAAAGGTATATTCTTTAAAAAAGTATGTATGTCTATATAGGTATGTGTATGTATATATGTGTGTATATATATGCATGCGTGTATGGATATATATATATTTACCAAAACAATATGGTGGATTGGAAATTATGCAGACAATTACATTGGAAGCAACATTCTTTCCTCAATATTAAGCTGGTCCTCCCTCTAAAAAAAAAAAAACACTGACATTTATCTTCGGCATGAAGATATAGCGTAGGAGGTAATTTACAGAATAGCAGGGGGGGTGGGAGAGGAGGCAGAGTGGATGGGAGAAGAGGCGGAGGGGATGGGAGAGGAGGCGGAGGGGATGGGAGAGGAGGCGGGGGGATGGGAGAGGAGGCGAAGGTGATGAGAGAGGAGGCGGAGGGGAGGCTCCTCCGAGACTAGGAAGGCCCCTCCGAGATTCAGACTAGGGAGGCCCCTCCGAGATTCAGTTTAGGGAGGCCCCTCCGAGATTCAGACTAGAGAGGCCCCTCCGAGATTCAGACTAAGGAGGCCCCTCCGAGATTCAGTTTAGGGAGGCCCCTCCGAGATTCAGTTTAGGGAGGCCCCTCCGAGATTCAGTTTAGGGAGGCCCCTCCGAGATTCAGTTTAGGGAGGCCCCTCCGAGATTCAGACTAAGGAGGCCCCTCCGAGATTCAGACTAGGGAGGCCCCTCCGAGATTCAGACTAAGGAGGCCCCTCCGAGATTCAGACTAAGGAGGCCCCTCCGAGATTCAGACTAAGGAGGCCCCTCCGAGATTCAGACTAAGGAGGCCCCTCCGAGATTCAGTTTAGGGAGGCCCCTCCGAGATTCAGTTTAGGGAGGCCCCTCCGAGATTCAGTTTAGGGAGGCCCCTCCGAGATTCAGTTTAGGGAGGCCCCTCCGAGATTCAGACTAGAGAGGCCCCTCCGAGATTCAGACTAAGGAGGCCCCTCCGAGATTCAGACTAAGGAGGCCCCTCCGAGATTCAGACTAGAGAGGCCCCTCCGAGATTCAGACTAAGGAGGCCCCTCCGAGATTCAGACTAGGGAGGCCCCTCCGAGATTCAGACTAGGGAGGCCCCTCCGAGATTCAGACTAAGGAGGCCCCTCCAAGATTCAGACTAGGGAGGCCCCTCAGACAGCACCACATCCTAAAGATCCTGGTTAGACAATTAAGGTAAACCAATTTGGACCTAATATTATGGTAAAACTTCAAGGGAAAGAAACCCCGATGTTAGTGGACACAGGAGCTATTCTATCCACATTGGTAAACTTTCTGGATTAGAATGACCTCTTACTAGGAAAACTATTGATGTTTACGGTATATCCTCCACTCCAGTAATGTATTTTCAGAACAAGCCCATGCCTTGTGCAGTCGGCCCTATTAGTGTTGAACATGATTTCCTGTACTCACCCTCTCACCAGATTAATGTATTAGGAAGAGATTTGTTAACCAAATTAAATGCAACTATTTCCTGTACTCCAGATGGCGTATTTGTGGATATTTTTGTTTCCCTGCCTCCCACAATATCCTGTTAAAAAGGAGGAACCATACACACAGTTTCTCTCCCCTGCCCTGAAATGCTGACTTGGTGTTTTACAAAAGTTGGACTACTCCGAAGACGTGTTAAAAGATGTGTTCGCTGCATGTTAATCTCCAGAGTCTAAACATGCCCTATGCTATTATGTGAATGGTTGAATTTGAAAACATTCCTCATGTCACCACAGACACTAAAACAAAACTGTAAATGATGCAGAAAACAGTAAGGAGTAGTTCAATCCATAGCGTTTAATCTGGTGAACATTAGTATCTGGCTGGTGTACATTTTAATCTGGTGAACATTAGTATCTGGCTGGTGTATTTTAATCTGGTGAACATTAGTATCTGGCTGGTGTACGTTTTAATCTGGTGAACATTAGTATCTGGCTGGAGTACGTTTTAATCTGGTGAACATTTAGTTTCTGGCTGGTGTATTTTAATCTGGTGAACATTAGTATATGGCTGGTGTATTTTGATCTGGTGAACATTAGTATCTGGCTGGTGTACGTTTTAATCTGGTGAACATTTAGTATCTGGCTGGAGTACGTTTTAATCTGGTGAACATTAGTATCTGGCTGGTGTACATTTTAATCTGGTGAACATTAGTATCTGGCTGGTGTATTTTAATCTGGTGAACATTAGTATCTGGCTGGTGTACGTTTTAAACTGGTGAACATTTACTATCTGGCTGGTGTATTTTAATCTCGTGAACATTTAGTATCTGGCTGGTGTATTTTAATCTGGTGAACATTAGTATCTGCCTGGTGTACGTTTTAATCTGGTGAACATTAGTATCTGGCTGGAGTACGTTTTAATCTGGTGAACATTTAGTATCTGGCTGGTGTATTTTGATCTGGTGAACATTAGTATCTGGCTGGTGTACGTTTTAATCTGGTGAACATTTAGTATCTGGCTGGAGTACGTTTTAATCTGGTGAACATTAGTATCTGGCTGGTGTACGTTTTAAACTGGTGAACATTTAGTATCTGGCTGGTGTATTTTAATCTGGTGGACATTTAATATCTGGCTGGTGTATTTTAATCTGGTGAACATTAGTATCTGGCTGGTGTATGTTTTAATCTGGTGAACATTAGTATCTGGCTGGAGTACGTTTTAATCTGGTGAACATTTAGTATCTGGCTGGTGTATTTTAATCTGGTGAACATTAGTATATGGCTGGTGTATTTTGACCTGGTGAACATTAGTATCTGGCTGGTGTACATTTTAATCTGGTGAACATTTAGTATCTGGCTGGAGTACGTTTTAATCTGGTGAACATTTAGTATCTGGCTGGTGTATTTTAATCTGGTATTTTAATCTGGTGAACATTTAGCATCTGGCTGGTGTATTTTAATCTGGTGAACATTAGTATCTGTCTGGTGTACGTTTTAATCTGGTGAACATTTAGTATCTGGCTGGTGTATTTTAATCTGGTATTTTAATCTGGTGAACATTTAGCATCTGGCTGGTGTATTTTAATCTGATGAACATTTAGTATCTGGCTGGTGTATTTTAATCTGCTATTTTAATCTGGTGAACATTTAGTATCTGGCTGGTGTGTTTTAATCTGGTGAACATTTTAGTATCTGGCTGGTGTATTTTAATCTGATGAACATTTTAGTATCTGGCTGGTGTATTTTAATCTCTTATTTTAATCTGGTGAACATTTAGCATCTGGCTGGTGTATTTTAATCTGATGAACATTTAGTATCTGACTGGTGTATTTTAATCTGCTATTTTAATCTGGTGAACATTTAGTATCTGGCTGGTGTATTTTAATCTGGTGAACATTTTAGTATCTGGCTGGTGTATTTTAGTCTCTTATTTTAATCTGGTGAACATTCGTATCTGGCTGGTGTATTTTAATCTGGTGAACATTACGATCTGGCTGGTGTATTTTAATCTGATGAACATTTAGTATCTGGCTGGTGTATTTTAATCTGCTATTTTAATCTGGTGAACATTTAGTATCTGGCTGGTGTATTTTAATCTGGTGAACATTAGTATCTGGCTGGTGTACGTTTTAATCTGGTGAACATTAGTATCTGGCTGGTGTACATTTTAATCTGGTGAACATTAGTATCTGGCTGGAGTATTTTATTCTGGTGAACATTTAGTATCTGACTGGTGTATTTTAATCTGGTGAACATTTAGTATCTGGCTGGTGTATTTTAATCTGGTGAACATTTAGTATCTGTCTGGTGTACGTTTTAATCTGGTGAACATTTAGTATCTGGCTGGTGTATTTTAATCTGATGAACATTTAGTATCTGGCTGGTGTATTTTAATCTGCTATTTTAATCTGGTGAACATTTAGTATCTGGCTGGTGTATTTTAATCTGGTGAACATTTTAGTATCTGGCTGGTGTATTTTAATCTCTTATTTTAATCTGGTGAACATTTAGTATCTGGCTCGTGTATTTTAATCTGGTGAACATTACGATCTGGCTGGTGTATTTTAATCTGATGAACATTTAGTATCTGGCTGGTGTATTTTAATTTGCTATTTTAATCTGGTGAACATTTAGTATCTGGCTGGTGTATTTTAATCTGGTGAACATTTTAGTATCTGGCTGGTGTATTTTAATCTGGTGAACATTTTAGTATCTGGCTGGTGTATTTTAATCTCTTATTTTAATCTGGTGAACATTTAGTATCTGGCTCGTGTATTTTAATCTGGTGAACATTACGATCTGGCTGGTGTATTTTAATCTGATGAACATTTAGTATCTGGCTGGTGTATTTTAATCTGCTATTTTAATCTGGTGAACATTTAGCATCTGGCTGGTGTACGTTTTAATCTGGTGAACATTAGTATCTGGCTGGAGTATTTTATTCTGGTGAACATTTAGTATCTGACTGGTGTATTTTAATCTGGTGAACATTTAGTATCTGGCTGGTGTATTTTAATCTGGTAAACATTAGTATCTGGCTGGTGTACGTTTTAATCTGGTGAACATTAGTATCTGGCTGGAGTATTCTAATCTGGTGAACATTAGTATCTGGCTGGAGTATTTTATTCTGGGTAACATTTAGTATCTGGCTGGTGTATTTTAATCTGGTGAACATTAGTATCTGGCTGGTGTACGTTTTAATCTGGTGAACATTAGTATCTGGCTGGAGTATTTTAATCTGGTGAACATTAGTATCTGGCTGGAGTATTTTATTCTGGGTAACATTTAGTATCTGACTGGTGTATTTTAATCTGGTGAACATTTAGTATCTGGCTGGTGTATTTTTAATCTGGTGAACATTTAGTATCTGGCTGGTGTACGTTTTAATCTGGTGAACATTGAACTGTGAAGTTCTGATTCTGGAAGGGTTGAGACGGAGTGACTGAGATCTGTTCTGATTCTGGAAGGGTTGAGAAGGAGTGACTGAGATCTGTTCTGATTCTGGAAGGGTTGAGACGGAGTGACCAAGCTCTGTTCCTGAACTGTGAAGTTCTGATTCTGCAAGGGGTGAGAAGGAGTGACTGAGATCTGTTCTGATTCTGGAAGGGTTGAGAAGGAGTGACTGAGATCTGTTCTGATTCTGGAAGGGTTGAGAAGGAGTGACCGAGCTCTGTTCTGATTCTGGAAGGGTTGAGACGGAGTGACCGAGCTCTGTTCTGATTCTGGAAGGATTGAGAAGGAGTGACCGAGCTCTGTTCTGATTCTGGAAGGATTGAGAAGGAGTGACAGAGCTCTGTTCTGATTCTGGAAGGATTGAGAAGGAGTGACCGAGCTCTGTTCCTGAACTGTGAAGTTCTGATTCTGCAAGGGGTGAGAAGGAGTGACCGAGCTCTGTTCTGATTTCTGGAAGGGTTGAGAAGGAGTGACAGAGCTCTGTTCTGATTCTGGAAGAATTGAGAAGGAGTGACCGAGCTCTGTTCTGATTCTGGAAGGGGTGAGAAGGAGTGACCGAGCTGTGCTCCTGAACTGTGAAGTTCTGATTCTGGAACGGTTGAGACGGAGTGACCGAGCTCTGTTCTGATTCTGGAAGGCTTGAGAAGGAGTGACTGAGCTCTGTTCTGATTCTGGAAGGGGTGAGAAGGAGTGACTGAGCTCTGTTATGATTCTGGAAGGGGTGAGAAGTGACTGAGCTCTGTTCTGATTTTGGAAGTGGTGAGAAGGAGTGACCGAGCTCTGCTCCTAAACTGTGAAGTTCTGATTCTGGAAGTGGTGAGAAGGAGTGACCGAGCTCTGTTCTGATTTTGGAAGTGGTGAGAAGGAGTGACCGAGCTCTGCTCCTAAACTGTGAAGTTCTGATTCTGGAAGTGGTGAGAAGGAGTGACCGAGCTCTGCTCCTAAACTGTGAAGTTCTGATTCTGGAAGGGGTGAGAAGGAGTGACCGAGCTCTGTTCCTGAACTGTGAAGTTCTGATTCTGGAAGGGTTGAGAAGCAGTGACTGAGCTCTGTTCTGATTCTGGAAGGGTTGAGAAGAAGTGACTAAGCTCTGTTCTGATTCTGGAAGGGGTGAGAAGGAGTGACTGAGCTCTGTTCTGATTCTGCAAGGGGTGAGAAGGAGTGACCGAGCTCTGTTCTGATTCTGGAAGGGTTGAGAAGGAGTGACTGAGATCTGCTCCTGAACTGTGAAGTTCTGATTCTGGAAGGATTGAGAAGCAGTGACTGAGCTCTGTTCTGATTCTGGAAGGGTTGAGAAGAAGTGACTAAGCTCTGTTCTGATTCTGGAAGGGGTGAGAAGGAGTGACTGAGCTCTGTTCTGATTCTGCAAGGGGTGAGAAGGAGTGACCGAGCTCTGCTCCTGAACTGTGAAGTTCTGATTCTGGAAGTTGTGAGAAGGAGTGACCGAGCTCTGTTCTGATTCTGGAAGTTGTGAGAAGGAGTGACCGAGCTCTGTTCCTGAACTGTGAAGTTCTGATTCTGGAAGGATTGAGAAGGAGTGACTGAGCTCTGTTCTGATTCTGGAAGGGTTGAGTGACTGAGCTCTGTTCTAATTCTGGAAGGGGTGAGAAGGAGTGACCGAGCTCTGCTCCTGAACTGTGAAGTTTTGATTCTGGAAGTGGTGAGAAGGAGTGACCGAGCTCTGTTCTGATTTCTGGAAGGGGTGAGAAGGAGTGACCGAGCTCTGCTCCTGAACTGTGAAGTTTTGATTCTGGAAGTGGTGAGAAGGAGTGACCGAGCTCTGTTCTGATTTCTGGAAGGGGTGAGAAGGAGTGACCGAGCTCTGTTCTGATTTCTGGAAGGGGTGAGAAGGAGTGACCGAGCTCTGCTCCTGAACTGTGAAGTTTTGATTCTGGAAGTGGTGAGAAGGAGTGACCGAGCTCTGTTCTGATTTCTGGAAGGGGTGAGAAGGAGTGACTGAGCTCTGTTCTGATTCTGGAAGGGTTGAGACGGAGTGACAGAGCTCTGTTCTGATTCTGGAAGGGGTGAGAAGTGACTGAGCTCTGCTCCTGAACTGTGAAGTTTTGATTCTGGAAGTGGTGAGAAGGAGTGATCGAGCTCTGCTCCTGAACTGTGAAGTTCTGATTCTGGCAGGGTTGAGAAGGAGTGACCGAGCTCTGCTCCTGAACTGTGAAGTTTTGATTCTGGAAGTGGTGAGAAGGAGTGACTGAGCTCTGTTCTCTTTCTGGAAGGGGTGAGAAGTAGTGACCGAGCTCTGCTCCTGAACTGTGAAGTTCTGATTCTGGAAGGGGTGAGAAGGAGTGACTGAGCTCTTCTCCTGAACTGTGAAGTCTTGATTCTGGAAGGGTTGAGAAGGAGTGACAGAGCTCTGTTCTGATTTCTGGAAGGGGTGAGAAGGAGTGACTGAGCTCTGTTCTGATTCTGGAAGGGTTGAGACGGAGTGACAGAGCTCTGTTCTGATTCTGGAAGGGGTGAGAAGTGACTGAGCTCTGCTCCTGAACTGTGAAGTTTTGATTCTGGAAGTGGTGAGAAGGAGTGATCGAGCTCTGCTCCTGAACTGTGAAGTTCTGATTCTGGCAGGGTTGAGAAGGAGTGACCGAGCTCTGTTCTGATTTCTGGAAGGGGTGAGAAGGAGTGACCGAGCTCTGCTCCTGAACTGTGAAGTTTTGATTCTGGAAGTGGTGAGAAGGAGTGACCGAGCTCTGTTCTGATTCTGGAAGGGTTGAGACGGAGTGACCAAGCTCTGTTCCTGAACTGTGAAGTTCTGATTCTGCAAGGGGTGAGAAGGAGTGACTGAGATCTGTTCTGATTCTGGAAGGGTTGAGAAGGAGTGACTGAGATCTGTTCTGATTCTGGAAGGGTTGAGAAGGAGTGACCGAGCTCTGTTCTGATTCTGGAAGGGTTGAGACGGAGTGACCGAGCTCTGTTCTGATTCTGGAAGGATTGAGAAGGAGTGACCGAGCTCTGTTCTGATTCTGGAAGGATTGAGAAGGAGTGACCGAGCTCTGTTCTGATTCTGGAAGGGGTGAGAAGTGACTGAGCTCTGTTCTGATTTTGGAAGTGGTGAGAAGGAGTGATCGAGCTCTGCTCCTGAACTGTGAAGTTCTGATTCTGGCAGGGTTGAGAAGGAGTGACCGAGCTCTGCTCCTAAACTGTGAAGTTCTGATTCTGGAAGGGGTGAGAAGGAGTGACCGAGCTCTGTTCCTGAACTGTGAAGTTCTGATTCTGGAAGGGTTGAGAAGGAGTGACTGAGATCTGCTCCTGAACTGTGAAGTTCTGATTCTGGAAGGATTGAGAAGCAGTGACTGAGCTCTGTTCTGATTCTGGAAGGGTTGAGAAGAAGTGACTAAGCTCTGTTCTGATTCTGGAAGGGGTGAGAAGGAGTGACTGAGCTCTGTTCTGATTCTGCAAGGGGTGAGAAGGAGTGACCGAGCTCTGCTCCTGAACTGTGAAGTTCTGATTCTGGAAGTTGTGAGAAGGAGTGACCGAGCTCTGTTCTGATTCTGGAAGTTGTGAGAAGGAGTGACCGAGCTCTGTTCCTGAACTGTGAAGTTCTGATTCTGGAAGGATTGAGAAGGAGTGACTGAGCTCTGTTCTGATTCTGGAAGGGTTGAGTGACTGAGCTCTGTTCTAATTCTGGAAGGGGTGAGAAGGAGTGACCGAGCTCTGCTCCTGAACTGTGAAGTTTTGATTCTGGAAGTGGTGAGAAGGAGTGACCGAGCTCTGTTCTGATTTCTGGAAGGGGTGAGAAGGAGTGACCGAGCTCTGCTCCTGAACTGTGAAGTTTTGATTCTGGAAGTGGTGAGAAGGAGTGACCGAGCTCTGTTCTGATTTCTGGAAGGGGTGAGAAGGAGTGACTGAGCTCTGTTCTGATTCTGGAAGGGTTGAGACGGAGTGACAGAGCTCTGTTCTGATTCTGGAAGGGGTGAGAAGTGACTGAGCTCTGCTCCTGAACTGTGAAGTTTTGATTCTGGAAGTGGTGAGAAGGAGTGATCGAGCTCTGCTCCTGAACTGTGAAGTTCTGATTCTGGCAGGGTTGAGAAGGAGTGACCGAGCTCTGCTCCTAAACTGTGAAGTTCTGATTCTGGAAGGGGTGAGAAGGAGTGACCGAGCTCTGCTCCTGAACTGTGAAGTTTTGATTCTGGAAGTGGTGAGAAGGAGTGACTGAGCTCTGTTCTGATTCTGCAAGGGGTGAGAAGGAGTGACCGAGCTCTGCTCCTGAACTGTGAAGTTCTGATTCTGGAAGTTGTGAGAAGGAGTGACCGAGCTCTGTTCTGATTCTGGAAGTTGTGAGAAGGAGTGACCGAGCTCTGTTCCTGAACTGTGAAGTTCTGATTCTGGAAGGATTGAGAAGGAGTGACTGAGCTCTGTTCTGATTCTGGAAGGGTTGAGTGACTGAGCTCTGTTCTAATTCTGGAAGGGGTGAGAAGGAGTGACCGAGCTCTGCTCCTGAACTGTGAAGTTTTGATTCTGGAAGTGGTGAGAAGGAGTGACCGAGCTCTGTTCTGATTTCTGGAAGGGGTGAGAAGGAGTGACCGAGCTCTGCTCCTGAACTGTGAAGTTTTGATTCTGGAAGTGGTGAGAAGGAGTGACCGAGCTCTGTTCTGATTTCTGGAAGGGGTGAGAAGGAGTGACCGAGCTCTGTTCTGATTTCTGGAAGGGGTGAGAAGGAGTGACCGAGCTCTGCTCCTGAACTGTGAAGTTTTGATTCTGGAAGTGGTGAGAAGGAGTGACCGAGCTCTGTTCTGATTTCTGGAAGGGGTGAGAAGGAGTGACTGAGCTCTGTTCTGATTCTGGAAGGGTTGAGACGGAGTGACAGAGCTCTGTTCTGATTCTGGAAGGGGTGAGAAGTGACTGAGCTCTGCTCCTGAACTGTGAAGTTTTGATTCTGGAAGTGGTGAGAAGGAGTGATCGAGCTCTGCTCCTGAACTGTGAAGTTCTGATTCTGGCAGGGTTGAGAAGGAGTGACCGAGCTCTGCTCCTAAACTGTGAAGTTCTGATTCTGGAAGGGGTGAGAAGGAGTGACCGAGCTCTGCTCCTGAACTGTGAAGTTTTGATTCTGGAAGTGGTGAGATGGAGTGACCGAGCTCTGTTCCTGAACTGTGAAGTTTTGATTCTGGAAGTGGTGAGAAGGACTGACCGAGCTCTGTTCTGATTTCTGGAAGGGGTGAGAAGGAGTGACCGAGCTCTGCTCCTGAACTGTGAAGTTTTGATTCTGGAAGTGGTGAGAAGGAGTGACCGAGCTCTGTTCTGATTCTGGAAGGGTTGAGACGGAGTGACCAAGCTCTGTTCCTGAACTGTGAAGTTCTGATTCTGCAAGGGGTGAGAAGGAGTGACTGAGATCTGTTCTGATTCTGGAAGGGTTGAGAAGGAGTGACCGAGCTCTGTTCTGATTCTGGAAGGGTTGAGACGGAGTGACCGAGCTCTGTTCTGATTCTGGAAGGATTGAGAAGGAGTGACCGAGCTCTGTTCTGATTCTGGAAGGATTGAGAAGGAGTGACAGAGCTCTGTTCTGATTCTGGAAGGATTGAGAAGGAGTGACCGAGCTCTGTTCCTGAACTGTGAAGTTCTGATTCTGCAAGGGGTGAGAAGGAGTGACCGAGCTCTGTTCTGATTTCTGGAAGGGTTGAGAAGGAGTGACAGAGCTCTGTTCTGATTCTGGAAGAATTGAGAAGGAGTGACCGAGCTCTGTTCTGATTCTGGAAGGGGTGAGAAGGAGTGACCGAGCTGTGCTCCTGAACTGTGAAGTTCTGATTCTGGAACGGTTGAGACGGAGTGACCGAGCTCTGTTCTGATTCTGGAAGGCTTGAGAAGGAGTGACTGAGCTCTGTTCTGATTCTGGAAGTGGTGAGATGGAGTGACCGAGCTCTGTTCCTGAACTGTGAAGTTTTGATTCTGGAAGTGGTGAGAAGGACTGACCGAGCTCTGTTCTGATTTCTGGAAGGGGTGAGAAGGAGTGACCGAGCTCTGCTCCTGAACTGTGAAGTTTTGATTCTGGAAGTGGTGAGAAGGAGTGACTGAGCTCTGTTCTCTTTCTGGAAGGGGTGAGAAGTAGTGACCGAGCTCTGCTCCTGAACTGTGAAGTTCTGATTCTGGAAGGATTGAGAAGGAGTGACTGAGCTCTGTTCTGATTCTGGAAGGGTTGAGTGACTGAGCTCTGTTCTAATTCTGGAAGGGGTGAGAAGGAGTGACCGAGCTCTGCTCCTGAACTGTGAAGTTTTGATTCTGGAAGTTGTGAGAAGGAGTGACCGAGCTCTGTTCTGATTCTGGAAGGGGTGAGAAGGAGTGACCGAGCTCTGCTCCTGAACTGTGAAGTTTTGATTCTGGAAGTGGTGAGAAGGAGTGACTGAGCTCTGTTCTCTTTCTGGAAGGGGTGAGAAGTAGTGACCGAGCTCTGCTCCTGAACTGTGAAGTTCTGATTCTGGAAGGGGTGAGAAGGAGTGACTGAGCTCTTCTCCTGAACTGTGAAGTCTTGATTCTGGAAGGGTTGAGAAGGAGTGACAGAGCTCTGTTTTGATTCTGGAAGGGGTGAGAAGTGACTGAGCTCTGTTCTGATTCTGGAAGGGGTGAGAAGGAGTGATCGAGCTCTGCTCCTGAACTGTGAAGTTCTGATTCTAGAAGGGTTGAGAAGAAGTGACTAAGCTCTGTTCTGATTCTGGAAGGGGTGAGAAGGAGTGACCGAGCTCTGTTCTGATTGTGGAAGGGGTGAGAAGAAGTGACTGAGGTCTGTATGGTTAGGGACAGTGTGTTATGGCTAGGGACAGTGTGTTATGGTTAGGGACAGTGTGTTATGGTTGGGGCCAGTTTGTTATGGTTAAGTACAGTGTGTTGTGGTTGGGTCCAGTGTGTTATGGTTAGGGACAGTGTGTTAGGGTTGGGTCCAGTGTGTTATGGTTAGAGACAGTGTGACATGGTTAGGGACAGTGTGTTATGGTTAGGGACAGTGTGTTATGGTTAGGGACAGTGTGTTATGGTTAGGGACAGTGTGTTATGGTTAGGGACAGTGTGTTATGGTTAGGGACAGTGTGTTATGGTTAGGGACAGTGTGTTGTGGTTAGGGACAGTTTGTTATGGTTAGGGACAGTTTGTTATGGTTAGGGACAGTGCGTTGTGGTTGGGGCCAGTGTGTTATGGTTAGGGACAGTGTGTTATGGTTAGGGACAGTGTGTTATGGTTAGGGACAGTGTGTTATGGTTAGGGACAGTGTGTTATGGTTAGGGACAGTGTGTTGTGGTTGGGTCCAGTGTGTCATGGTTGGGTCCAGTGTGTCATGGTTAGGGACAGTGTGTTATGGTTAGGGACAGTGTGTTATGGTTAGGGACAGTGTGTTATGGTTAGGGACAGTGTGTTATGGTTAGGGACAGTGTGTTATGGTTAGGGACAGTGTGTTATGGTTAGGGACAGTGTGTTATGGTTAGGGACAGTGTGTTGTGGTTAGGGTCAGTTTGTTATGGTTAAGGACAGTGTGTTGTGGTTGGGGCCAGTGTGTTATGGTTAGGGCCAGTGTGTTATGGTTAGGGACAGTGTGTTATGGTTGGGGCCAGTTTGTTATGGTTAAGTACAGTGTGTTATGGTTGGGTCCAGTGTGTTATGGTTAGGGACAGTGTGTTAGGGTTGGGGACAGTGTGTTATGGTTAAGGACAGTGTGTTAGGGTTGGGGACAGTGTGTTAGGGTTGGGGACAGTGTGTTATGGTTAAGGACACTGTGTTATGGTTAGGGACAGTGTGTTATGGTTAGGGACAGTGTGTTATGGTTAGGGACAGTGTGTTATGGTTAGGGACAGTGTGTTATGGTTAGGGACAGTGTGTTATGGTTAGGGATTGTGTGTTATGGTTAAAGACAGTGTGTTGTGGTTGGGTCCAGTGTGTTATGGTTAGGGACTGTGTGTTATGGTTAGGGACAGTGTGTTATGGTTAGGGACAGTGTGTTATGGTTAGGGACAGTGTGTTATGGTTAGGGACAGTGTGTTATGTTTAGGGACAGTGTGTTATGGTTAGGGACAGTGTGTTATGGTTAGGGACAGTGTGTTATGGTTAGGGACAGTGTGTTATGGTTAGGGACAGTGTGTTATGGTTAGGGACAGTGTGTTAAGCTTAAGGACAGTGTGTTATGCTTAAGGACAGTGTGTTACGGTTGGGGCCAGTGTGTTATGGTTAAAGACAGTGTGTTATGGTTGGGGCCAGTGTGTTATGGTTGGGGCCAGTGTGTTATGGTTAAAGACAGTGTGTTATGGTTAGGGACAGTGTGTTTTGGTTAGGGACAGTGTGTTTTGGTTAGGGACAGTGTGTTTTGGTTAGGGACAGTGTGTTATGATTAGGGCCAGTGTGTTATGTTTAGGGACAGTGTGTTATGCTTAAGGACAGTGTGTTACGGTTGTGTCCAGTGTGTTACGGTTGGGTCCAGTGTGTTACGGTTAGGGACAGTGTGTTACGGTTAGGGACAGTGTGTTACGATCAGGGACAGTGTGTTATGATTAGGGACAGTGTGTTATGATTAGGGACAGTGTGTTATGGTTAGGGACAGTGTGTTATGGTTAAGGACACTGTGTTATGGTTAGGGATTGTGTGTTATGGTTAGGGATTGTGTGTTATGGTTAAAGACAGTGTGTTGTGGTTGGGTCCAGTATGTTATGGTTAGGGACAGTGTGTTATGGTTAGGGACAGTGTGTTATGGTTAGGGACAGTGTGTTATGGTTAGGGATTGTGTGTTATGGTTAAAGACAGTGTGTTGTGGTTGGGTCCAGTGTGTTATGGTTAGGGACTGTGTGTTATGGTTAGGGACAGTGTGTTATGGTTAGGGACAGTGTGTTATGGTTAGGGACAGTGTGTTATGGTTAGGGACAGTGTGTTATGTTTAGGGACAGTGTGTTATGGTTAGGGACAGTGTGTTATGGTTAGGGACAGTGTGTTATGGTTAGGGACAGTGTGTTATGCTTAAGGACAGTGTGTTATGCTTAAGGACAGTGTGTTACGGTTGGGGCCAGTGTGTTATGGTTAAAGACAGTGTGTTATGGTTGGGGCCAGTGTGTTATGGTTGGGGCCAGTGTGTTATGGTTGGGGCCAGTGTGTTATGGTTAAAGACAGTGTGTTATGGTTAGGGACAGTGTGTTTTGGTTAGGGACAGTGTGTTTTGGTTAGGGACAGTGTGTTATGATTAGGGCCAGTGTGTTATGTTTAGGGACAGTGTGTTATGCTTAAGGACAGTGTGTTACGGTTGGGTCCAGTGTGTTACGGTTGGGTCCAGTGTGTTACGGTTAGGGACAGTGTGTTACGGTTAGGGACAGTGTGTTACGATCAGGGACAGTGTGTTATGATTAGGGACAGTGTGTTATGATTAGGGACAGTGTGTTATGGTTAGGGACAGTGTGTTATGGTTAAGGACACTGTGTTATGGTTAGGGATTGTGTGTTATGGTTAAAGACAGTGTGTTGTGGTTGGGTCCAGTATGTTATGGTTAGGGACAGTGTGTTATGGTTAGGGACAGTGTGTTATGGTTAGGGACAGTGTGTTATGGTTAGGGATTGTGTGTTATGGTTAAAGACAGTGTGTTGTGGTTGGGTCCAGTGTGTTATGGTTAGGGACTGTGTGTTATGGTTAGGGACAGTGTGTTATAGTTAGGGACAGTGTGTTATGGTTAGGGACAGTGTGTTATGGTTAGGGACAGTGTGTTATGTTTATAGACAGTGTGTTATGGTTAGGGACAGTGTGTTATGGTTAGGGACAGTGTGTTATGGTTAGGGACAGTGTGTTATGCTTAAGGACAGTGTGTTATGCTTAAGGACAGTGTGTTACGGTTGGGGCCAGTGTGTTATGGTTAAAGACAGTGTGTTATGGTTGGGGCTAGTGTGTTATGGTTGGGGCCAGTGTGTTATGGTTGGGGCCAGTGTGTTATGGTTAAAGACAGTGTGTTATGGTTAGGGACAGTGTGTTTTGGTTAGGGACAGTGTGTTTTGGTTAGGGACAGTGTGTTATGATTAGGGCCAGTGTGTTATGTTTAGGGACAGTGTGTTATGCTTAAGGACAGTGTGTTACGGTTGGGTCCAGTGTGTTACGGTTGGGTCCAGTGTGTTACGGTTAGGGACAGTGTGTTACGGTTAGGGACAGTGTGTTACGATCAGGGACAGTGTGTTATGATTAGGGACAGTGTGTTATGATTAGGGACAGTGTGTTATGGTTAGGGACAGTGTGTTATGGTTAAGGACACTGTGTTATGGTTAGGGATTGTGTGTTATGGTTAGGGATTGTGTGTTATGGTTAAAGACAGTGTGTTGTGGTTGGGTCCAGTATGTTATGGTTAGGGACAGTGTGTTATGGTTAGGGACAGTGTGTTATGGTTAGGGACAGTGTGTTATGGTTAGGGATTGTGTGTTATGGTTAAAGACAGTGTGTTGTGGTTGGGTCCAGTGTGTTATGGTTAGGGACTGTGTGTTATGGTTAGGGACAGTGTGTTATGGTTAGGGACAGTGTGTTATGGTTAGGGACAGTGTGTTATGGTTAGGGACAGTGTGTTATGTTTAGGGACAGTGTGTTATGGTTAGGGACAGTGTGTTATGGTTAGGGACAGTGTGTTATGGTTAGGGACAGTGTGTTATGCTTAAGGACAGTGTGTTATGCTTAAGGACAGTGTGTTACGGTTGGGGCCAGTGTGTTATGGTTAAAGACAGTGTGTTATGGTTGGGGCCAGTGTGTTATGGTTGGGGCCAGTGTGTTATGGTTGGGGCCAGTGTGTTATGGTTAAAGACAGTGTGTTATGGTTAGGGACAGTGTGTTTTGGTTAGGGACAGTGTGTTTTGGTTAGGGACAGTGTGTTATGATTAGGGCCAGTGTGTTATGTTTAGGGACAGTGTGTTATGCTTAAGGACAGTGTGTTACGGTTGGGTCCAGTGTGTTACGGTTGGGTCCAGTGTGTTACGGTTAGGGACAGTGTGTTACGGTTAGGGACAGTGTGTTACGATCAGGGACAGTGTGTTATGATTAGGGACAGTGTGTTATGATTAGGGACAGTGTGTTATGGTTAGGGACAGTGTGTTATGGTTAAGGACACTGTGTTATGGTTAGGGATTGTGTGTTATGGTTAAAGACAGTGTGTTGTGGTTGGGTCCAGTATGTTATGGTTAGGGACAGTGTGTTATGGTTAGGGACAGTGTGTTATGGTTAGGGACAGTGTGTTATGGTTAGGGATTGTGTGTTATGGTTAAAGACAGTGTGTTGTGGTTGGGTCCAGTGTGTTATGGTTAGGGACTGTGTGTTATGGTTAGGGACAGTGTGTTATAGTTAGGGACAGTGTGTTATGGTTAGGGACAGTGTGTTATGGTTAGGGACAGTGTGTTATGTTTATAGACAGTGTGTTATGGTTAGGGACAGTGTGTTATGGTTAGGGACAGTGTGTTATGGTTAGGGACAGTGTGTTATGCTTAAGGACAGTGTGTTATGCTTAAGGACAGTGTGTTACGGTTGGGGCCAGTGTGTTATGGTTAAAGACAGTGTGTTATGGTTGGGGCTAGTGTGTTATGGTTGGGGCCAGTGTGTTATGGTTGGGGCCAGTGTGTTATGGTTAAAGACAGTGTGTTATGGTTAGGGACAGTGTGTTTTGGTTAGGGACAGTGTGTTTTGGTTAGGGACAGTGTGTTATGATTAGGGCCAGTGTGTTATGTTTAGGGACAGTGTGTTATGCTTAAGGACAGTGTGTTACGGTTGGGTCCAGTGTGTTACGGTTGGGTCCAGTGTGTTACGGTTAGGGACAGTGTGTTACGGTTAGGGACAGTGTGTTACGATCAGGGACAGTGTGTTATGATTAGGGACAGTGTGTTATGATTAGGGACAGTGTGTTATGGTTAGGGACAGTGTGTTATGGTTAAGGACACTGTGTTATGGTTAGGGATTGTGTGTTATGGTTAAAGACAGTGTGTTGTGGTTGGGTCCAGTATGTTATGGTTAGGGACAGTGTGTTATGGTTAGGGACAGTGTGTTATGGTTAGGGACAGTGTGTTATGGTTAGGGACAGTGTGTTATGGTTAGGGACAGTGTGTTATGTTTAGGGACAGTGTGTTATGGTTAGGGACAGTGTGTTATGGTTAGGGACAGTGTGTTATGGTTAAGGACAGTGTGTTATGGTTAGGGACAGTGTGTTATGGTTAGGGACAGTGTGTTATGGTTAGGGACAGTTTGTTATGGTTAAGGACAGTGCGTTGTGGTTGGGGCCAGTGTGTTATGGTTAGGGACAGTGTGTTATGGTTAGGGACAGTGTGTTATGGTTAGGGACAGTGTGTTATGGTTAGGGACAGTGTGTTAGGGTTGGGTCCAGTGTGTTATGGTTAGGGACAGTGTGTTATGGTTAGGGACAGTGTGTTATGGTTAGGGACAGTGTCTTATGGTTAGGGACAGTGTGTTATGGTTAGGGACAGTGTGTTATGGTTAGGGACAGTGTGTTATGGTTAGGGACAGTGTGTTATGGTTAGGGACAGTGTGTTATGGTTAGGGACAGTGTGTTATGGTTAGGGACAGTGTGTTATGGTTAGGGACAGTGTGTTGTGGTTAAGGTCAGTTTGTTATGGTTAAGGACAGTGTGTTGTGGTTGGGGCCAGTGTGTTATGGTTAGGGCCAGTGTGTTATGGTTAGGGACAGTGTGTTATGGTTGGGGCCAGTTTGTTATGGTTAAGTACAGTGTGTTATGGTTGGGTCCAGTGTGTTATGGTTAGGGACAGTGTGTTAGGGTTGGGGACAGTGTGTTATGGTTAAGGACAGTGTGTTAGGGTTGGGGACAGTGTGTTAGGGTTGGGGACAGTGTGTTATGGTTAAGGACACTGTGTTATGGTTAGGGACAGTGTGTTATGGTTAGGGACAGTGTGTTATGGTTAGGGACAGTGTGTTATGGTTAGGGACAGTGTGTTATGGTTAGGGATTGTGTGTTATGGTTAAAGACAGTGTGTTGTGGTTGGGTCCAGTGTGTTATGGTTAGGGACTGTGTGTTATGGTTAGGGACAGTGTGTTATGGTTAGGGATAGTGTGTTATGGTTAGGGACAGTGTGTTATGGTTAGGGACAGTGTGTTATGTTTAGGGACAGTGTGTTATGTTTAGGGACAGTGTGTTATGGTTAGGGACAGTGTGTTATGGTTAGGGACAGTGTGTTATGGTTAGGGACAGTGTGTTATGGTTAGGGACAGTGTGTTATGCTTAAGGACAGTGTGTTATGCTTAAGGACAGTGTGTTACGGTTGGGGCCAGTGTTGTCAGGATTTGGCCAGGGTTGTTCCGGGTTTTGGTCAGTAGATGTCCCCATTGTGCTTTTTGTCCCTATGTTTTTCCCTTGATCCCCATTATTATTTGCACCTGTGTCTCGTTTCCCCTGATTGTATTTAAACCCTTTGTTTCCCTCAGTTCTGTGCTCTGTGTTTGTATGTTAGCACCCTGCCCTAGTGTTCTGTGTGCTCTTGTCGTTTCCGGGTGAAGTTCTTGTGGTATTCTGTTTTTTGTTTTTGTTTATTTTTGGTGAGTTTCTTTTGAGGTCTTTTTGTGTTTTTCCTACCACCTTTTGGATTTGCCATTTTTTGTATTTTAGGATTTTTCTTTATTAAATACACCGTCTTAAGTACTGCTGTGTCTGCCTCATCTTCTGGGTTCTGCTGTCTATTCGTGGCTCAGTTGGTTAAGTGACTGTTTCTCACTCCGGAGACCCAGGTTCGAAACCGGGTCCTGACAGAAACACAGAGCCAAAAATGAACCCAGAGGCAGCCAGTTCCCAGGACCTTTTTGCCACGCTGTCCCACCACCAGGAGACTGTCCAACGCCACGAAGCCGCCCTGGTTCAGCAAGAGGCCTTAATGGCTAGACATTCTCATCTTCTGTCGGAGATGCTGACTTCCATTAAGCAAATATCTGATCGACTTACCCCGGCAACAGTTTCCGTCCCAGTACCTCAGGTTCACGTACCCATGGCAGTTAACCCCCTGGCTGAACCTCGTCTTCCACCTCCCCAACGGTTCTCAGGTGATCCAAGTGCTTGTAAAGGCTTTCTCACTCAATGTTCTCTCTCCTTTGAGCTGCAACCCTCGTCGTTTCCCACCGACCGGTCTAAGATCGCATATATCATTACCCTGCTGTCGGAAAAAGCCCTGGCCTGGGCTACTGCTGTGTGGGATGCCCATAGTTCCTGCTGTGCCAGCTACTCTGCCTTTGCTGAGGAATTCAAACGAGTGTTTCAAGGTCCAAGCAGTGGTTCTGACTCAGCCAAACAGCTCCTGACTCTCCATCAAGGTTGGCGCAGCGTGACGGACTATGCCATCCAGTTCCGCACGGTGGCAGCAGCGAGTGGCTGGAACAACGAGGCGCTCACGGTGTGCTTTCTGAAAGGCCTTTCCGACACTATCCAAGATGAACTGGCCACTCGGGAACCACCGGACAATCTCGAGTCCCTGATCAAGTTGGCCTCACGCATTGACCAGCGTCTGAGAGAGAGAACTCAACCGTAGACCTCTAGCCCCTATCAGTCCCAGCTCCGAGTCCCCACCTTTATCATCGCTGGCTCCACCGGAACCCATGCAGATTGGACGCATCTCCCAGGCTGAGAGAGACCGCCGGATGAGGAGCGACGCTGTCTATATTGCGGCAAACCGGGCCATTTCCGTTCCACGTGTCCCGGGCTCCAGGGAAACGCTCTGTCCCGTACAGACCGGGGAAACTGTAACGGGAAACATAACCTCCTCCCATCCGTCCAACTCCCGTCTGCTCATTCCAGTCACCCTCTCCTGGGACAACCACAAGCTTCACCTTCAAGCCTTGGTAGACTCTGGAGCCGCAGGTAACTTCATGGATGGTGTCTGGGCGAAGGAGAATGGCGTTCCCTCTGAACCTCTAAGTGACCCCATGAGGGTTACTACATTGGATGGAAGCCCTTTGGGATCTGGACTTGTCACTCATGTCACTACCTCCTTGAGACTTTCAGTTTCACAACACCAGGAATTGATGAACTTTCATTTGATCTCCTGTTCCGAGTTCCCTCTCGTCCTTGGATACCCCTGGCTTCACAGCCATAACCCTCACATCGACTGGTCTGTGGGCACTATCAAGCAGTGGGGTCCTACGTGCCAAGCTACTTGTATTTTCCAGAATTCCCGAGTTCTACTCCCGAGTCTTTAGAATCCATTGACCTGACCCGAGTTCCCGAGTGTTACCATGACCTCAAACTGGTGTTTAGCAAACAGAGGGCCACCATGCTACCACCCCATAGATCTTACGATTGCCCCATCGACCTGTTTCCGGGCACTTGCCCCCCAGGGGTCGGATCTTTTCCCTATCTCCACCCGAACGAGCTGCTATGGATACCTACATCAAGGACTCTCTGGAAGCAGGCCTCATGCGTCCATCAACCTCCCCGGCGGGAGCAGGGTTTTTCTTTGTGGCCAAGAAAGATGGTGGATTACGTCCTTGCATCGACTACCGGGGACTCAATGACATAACCGTCCGTAACCGTTACCCGCTACCCCTTATGGCCACAGCCTTCAAGCTGCTCCAGGAAGCAGTTGTTTTCACTAAGCTTGACCTGCGGAACGCATACCATCTTGTGCGGATCAGACCTGGTGACGAGTGGAAGACCGCTTTCAACACGCCTACTGGTCACTATGAATACTTGGTGATGCCCTTCGGCCTGACCAACGCCCCAGCGGTGTTCCAAGCGCTCATAAACGATGTGCTTAGGGATATGCTTAACATATTTGTGTTCGTTTACTTGGATGACATCCTCATCTTTTCGAGCTCCCTTCAAGAACACACTAAGCATGTCAGACAAGTACTCAAACGCCTCCTGGACAGCCATCTGTACGTTAAGCCGGAAAAATGTGAATTCCATTCATCCCGAGTACAATTCCTGGGATTTGTAGTGGAACCCGGTCGAGTCCAAATGGACCCTAGGAAGGTAGGGGCGGTAGCGGATTGGCCCACCCCCAAATCCGTTAAGGATGTTCAGCGTTTCCTGGGCTTCACAAACTTTTACCGCAAGTTCATCAAGAACTTCAGTTTGGTGGCAGCTCCTCTCTCAGCTTTAACCAAAGGTGGCAATGCAAGGTTTGTGTGGGGAAGAGAAGCTGAGACGGCCTTCCAAGGACTCAAGCAGCGCGTCCTCTCTGCTCCCATCCTGATACTACCGACTACGGATGAACCATTTGTGGTGGAGGTAGACGCATCAGAGGTTGGTGTTGGAGCTGTCCTGTCTCAGAGGGGTGAAGACAAGAAGCTTCATCCGTGCGCTTTCTTCTCACACCGGCTTACCCCGACTGAGAGGAACTACGATGTGGGGGATCGTGAACTCCTAGCGGTTAAGATGGCATTGAAGGAATGGAGACACTGGCTCGAGGGGGCTTCTCACCCGTTTCAAGTGCTTACGGACCACAAAAATCTGGAGTATATCCAGCAGGCGAAGCGATTGAACTCTAGACAAGCTAGATGGTCTCTTTTCTTCAATCGATTCCAGTTTATCCTCACCTATCGGCCCGGGTCGAAGAATCTCAAACCGGATGCCCTGTCCCGAGTCTACGCTCCTGCCATTCGAGATGACACGGACATGCCTGTCCTTCCTGCTGCTAAGATTGTGGCTCCGATCTCGTGGCAAGTTGAGGATACCGTGAGACGTGCTCAAGCTAGCGAACCGGACCCTAAAGGAGGCCCTGCCAATCGGTTGTTTGTCCCCAAGGCAGTGAGGACTCAGGTCCTTCTGTGGGGGCACTCCTCTCGCCTCACCTGTCATCCGGGCGTAGGTCGCACCTTGGAGTTCATCCAGCGTAAGTTCTGGTGGCCTACCATAAGAGAAGACGTTGCCACTTTCGTCAATGCCTGCCCCGTGTGCTGCCAGGGCAAATCTTCTCACCTCCGCCCTCAAGGACTCCTTCACCCTTTACCTGTTCCCCACAGACCCTGGTCCCATATCTCATTGGACTTTATTACTGGACTTCCTCCATCCCATGGCAATACTACTATCCTAGTCATAATCGACAGGTTTTCAAAGGCGGCCAGGTTCGTCCCTCTGACTAAGTTACCTTCTGCCAAGGAAACGGCTGAGTTGGTAATTAATCATGTGTTCCGAGTCTTCGGCATTCCTCAAGATGTGGTTTCTGACAGAGGTCCCCAGTTCGCCTCAAGGTTTTGGAAGGCCTTCTACCAACTCATGGGGGCTTCTGCCAGTCTATCTTCAGGGTACCATCCGGAGTCCAACGGCCAAACAGAGAGGATGAATCAAGAGCTGGAAACCACCCTCCGATGTATGACTCGTGACAACCCGTCCACATGGTCATCCTTTATTGTTTGGGCCGAATACGCGCACAACACCTTGCGCTCCTCCTCCACTGGTATGTCCCCGCACGAGTGTCAGTTTGGCTATGCTCCTCCATTGTTCCCGGACCAGGAGGCAGAAGTCAGAGTGCCTTCAGCCTTGAGGTTCGTCAGACGCTGTCGGCTTATGTGGAGGAAGACCCGTCTTAATCTGATGCGTTCCTCACAGAGGTATCAACAACAAGCCAACAGACGTCGCCGTCCCGGGCCTACCCTGCGCCCCGGCCAGAGAGTCTGGCTTTCCACAAGAGACTTACCTCTACGGGTGGAGTCTCGCAAGCTGTCCCAAAAATACATCGGTCCCTTCAAGGTTGCCAGGAGAGTTAACCCAGTTTCTTATCGCCTACACTTACCCAGATCCCTTAAGATTAATCCCACATTTCATGTGTCATTGTTAAAACCTGTTGTTTTTCTCCCCTTGTCCCGGCAGACAGACCTCCCCCTCCGCCTCGTGTCATTGGAGGCCAGCCGGCTTATACCGTCCACCGGATACTGGATTCCCGCCGGGTGCAGCGGTCCTGGCAGTATCTGGTGGACTGGGAAGGCTACGGTCCTGAGGAGCGCTCCTGGGTTCCTGCCAAAGACATCCTGGACCCTGACCTCATTCGTCAGTTCAGGGTCCTCCACCCTGAGAGAGCTGGTAGGAACGTCAGGAGCCGTTCCTAGGGGGGATTCTGTCAGGATTTGGCCAGGGTTGTTCCGGGTTTTGGTCAGTAGATGTCCCCATTGTGCTTTTTGTCCCTATGTTTTTCCCTTGATCCCCATTATTATTTGCACCTGTGTCTCGTTTCCCCTGATTGTATTTAAACCCTTTGTTTCCCTCAGTTCTGTGCTCTGTGTTTGTATGTTAGCACCCTGCCCTAGTGTTCTGTGTGCTCTTGTCGTTTCCGGGTGAAGTTCTTGTGGTATTCTGTTTTTTGTTTTTGTTTATTTTTGGTGAGTTTCTTTTGAGGTCTTTTTGTGTTTTTCCTACCACCTTTTGGATTTGCCATTTTTTGTATTTTAGGATTTTTTCTTTATTAAATACAGCGTCTTAAGTACTGCTGTGTCTGCCTCATCTTCTGGGTTCTGCTGTCTATTCGTGGCTCAGTTGGTTAAGTGACTGTTTCTCACTCCGGAGACCCAGGTTCGAAACCGGGTCCTGACAAGTGTGTTATGGTTAAAGACAGTGTGTTATGGTTGGGGCCAGTGTGTTATGGTTGGGGCCAGTGTGTTATGGTTAAAGACAGTGTGTTATGGTTAGGGACAGTGTGTTTTGGTTAGGGACAGTGTGTTTTGGTTAGGGACAGTGTGTTATGATTAGGGCCAGTGTGTTATGTTTAGGGACAGTGTGTTATGCTTAAGGACAGTGTGTTACGGTTGGGTCCAGTGTGTTATGGTTGGGTCCAGTGTGTTACGGTTAGGGACAGTGTGTTACGGTTAGGGACAGTGTGTTACGATCAGGGACAGTGTGTTATGATTAGGGACAGTGTGTTATGATTAGGGACAGTGTGTTATGGTTAGGGACAGTGTGTTATGGTTAAGGACACTGTGTTATGGTTAGGGATTGTGTGTTATGGTTAAAGACAGTGTGTTGTGGTTGGGTCCAGTGTGTTACGGTTAGGGACAGTGTGTTACGGTTAGGGACAGTGTGTTACGATCAGGGACAGTGTGTTATGATTAGGGACAGTGTGTTATGATTAGGGACAGTGTGTTATGGTTAGGGACAGTGTGTTATGGTTAAGGACACTGTGTTATGGTTAGGGATTGTGTGTTATGGTTAGGGATTGTGTGTTATGGTTAAAGACAGTGTGTTGTGGTTGGGTCCAGTATGTTATGGTTAGGGACAGTGTGTTATGGTTAGGGACAGTGTGTTATGGTTAGGGACAGTGTGTTTTGGTTAGGGACAGTGTGTTTTGGTTAGGGACAGTGTGTTATGATTAGGGACAGTGTGTTATGGTTAGGGACAGTGTGTTATGGTTAAGGACACTGTGTTATGGTTAGGGATTGTGTGTTATGGTTAAAGACAGTGTGTTGTGGTTGGGTCCAGTATGTTATGGTTAGGGACAGTGTGTTATGGTTAGGGACAGTGTGTTATGGTTAGGGACAGTGTGTTATGGTTAGGGACAGTGTGTTATGGTTAGGGACAGTGTGTTATGGTTAGGGACAGTGTGTTATGGTTGGGTCCAGTGTGTTATGGTTAGGGACAGTGTGTTAGGGTTGGGGACAGTGTGTTATGGTTAAGGACAGTGTGTTAGGGTTGGGGACAGTGTGTTAGGGTTGGGGACAGTGTGTTATGGTTAAGGACACTGTGTTATGGTTAGGGACAGTGTGTTATGGTTAGGGACAGTGTGTTATGGTTAGGGACAGTGTGTTATGGTTAGGGATTGTGTGTTATGGTTAAAGACAGTGTGTTGTGGTTGGGTCCAGTGTGTTATGGTTAGGGACTGTGTGTTATGGTTAGGGACAGTGTGTTATGGTTAGGGATAGTGTGTTATGGTTAGGGACAGTGTGTTATGGTTAGGGACAGTGTGTTATGGTTAGGGACAGTGTGTTATGGTTAGGGACAGTGTGTTATGGTTAGGGACAGTGTGTTATGGTTAGGGACAGTGTGTTATGGTTAGGGACAGTGTGTTATGGTTAGGGACAGTGTGTTATGCTTAAGGACAGTGTGTTATGCTTAAGGACAGTGTGTTACGGTTGGGGCCAGTGTGTTATGGTTAAAGACAGTGTGTTATGGTTGGGGCCAGTGTGTTATGGTTGGGGCCAGTGTGTTATGGTTAAAGACAGTGTGTTATGGTTAGGGACCGTGTGTTTTGGTTAGGGACAGTGTGTTTTGGTTAGGGACAGTGTGTTATGATTAGGGCCAGTGTGTTATGTTTAGGGACAGTGTGTTATGCTTAAGGACAGTGTGTTACGGTTGGGTCCAGTGTGTTACGGTTGGGTCCAGTGTGTTACGGTTAGGGACAGTGTGTTACGGTTAGGGACAGTGTGTTACGATCAGGGACAGTGTGTTATGATTAGGGACAGTGTGTTATGATTAGGGACAGTGTGTTATGGTTAGGGACAGTGTGTTATGGTTAAGGACACTGTGTTATGGTTAGGGATTGTGTGTTATGGTTAGGGATTGTGTGTTATGGTTAAAGACAGTGTGTTGTGGTTGGGTCCAGTATGTTATGGTTAGGGACAGTGTGTTATGGTTAGGGACAGTGTGTTATGGTTAGGGACAGTGTGTTATGGTTAGGGACAGTGTGTTATGGTTAGGGATTGTGTGTTATGGTTAAAGACAGTGTGTTGTGGTTGGGTCCAGTGTGTTATGGTTAGGGACTGTGTGTTATGGTTAGGGACAGTGTGTTATGGTTAGGGACAGTGTGTTATGGTTAGGGACAGTGTGTTATGGTTAGGGACAGTGTGTTATGTTTATAGACAGTGTGTTATGGTTAGGGACAGTGTGTTATGGTTAGGGACAGTGTGTTATGGTTAGGGACAGTGTGTTATGGTTAGGGACAGTGTGTTATGCTTAAGGACAGTGTGTTATGCTTAAGGACAGTGTGTTACGGTTGGGGCCAGTGTGTTATGGTTAAAGACAGTGTGTTGTGGTTGTGTCCAGTGTGTTATGGTTAGGGACTGTGTGTTATGGTTAGGGACAGTGTGTTATGGTTAGGGATAGTGTGTTATGGTTAGGGACAGTGTGTTATGGTTAGGGACAGTGTGTTATGGTTAGGGACAGTGTGTTATGGTTAGGGACAGTGTGTTATGGTTAGGGACAGTGTGTTATGGTTAGGGACAGTGTGTTATGGTTAGGGACAGTGTGTTATGCTTAAGGACAGTGTGTTATGCTTAAGGACAGTGTGTTACGGTTGGGGCCAGTGTGTTATGGTTAAAGACAGTGTGTTATGGTTGGGGCCAGTGTGTTATGGTTGGGGCCAGTGTGTTATGGTTAGGGACAGTGTGTTTTGGTTAGGGACAGTGTGTTTTGGTTAGGGACAGTGTGTTATGATTAGGGCCAGTGTGTTATGTTTAGGGACAGTGTGTTATGCTTAAGGACAGTGTGTTACGGTTGGGTCCAGTGTGTTACGGTTGGGTCCAGTGTGTTACGGTTAGGGACAGTGTGTTACGGTTAGGGACAGTGTGTTACGATCAGGGACAGTGTGTTATGATTAGGGACAGTGTGTTATGATTAGGGACAGTGTGTTATGGTTAGGGACAGTGTGTTATGGTTAAGGACACTGTGTTATGGTTAGGGATTGTGTGTTATGGTTAGGGATTGTGTGTTATGGTTAAAGACAGTGTGTTGTGGTTGGGTCCAGTATGTTATGGTTAGGGACAGTGTGTTATGGTTAGGGACAGTGTGTTATGGTTAGGGACAGTGTGTTATGGTTAGGGATTGTGTGTTATGGTTAAAGACAGTGTGTTGTGGTTGGGTCCAGTGTGTTATGGTTAGGGACTGTGTGTTATGGTTAGGGACAGTGTGTTATGGTTAGGGACAGTGTGTTATGGTTAGGGACAGTGTGTTATGGTTAGGGACAGTGTGTTATGTTTATAGACAGTGTGTTATGGTTAGGGACAGTGTGTTATGGTTAGGGACAGTGTGTTATGGTTAGGGACAGTGTGTTATGGTTAGGGACAGTGTGTTATGCTTAAGGACAGTGTGTTATGCTTAAGGACAGTGTGTTACGGTTGGGGCCAGTGTGTTATGGTTAAAGACAGTGTGTTATGGTTGGGGCCAGTGTGTTATGGTTGGGGCCAGTGTGTTATGGTTAAAGACAGTGTGTTATGGTTAGGGACAGTGTGTTTTGGTTAGGGACAGTGTGTTTTGGTTAGGGACAGTGTGTTATGATTAGGGCCAGTGTGTTATGTTTAGGGACAGTGTGTTATGCTTAAGGACAGTGTGTTACGGTTGGGTCCAGTGTGTTACGGTTGGGTCCAGTGTGTTACGGTTAGGGACAGTGTGTTACGGTTAGGGACAGTGTGTTACGATCAGGGACAGTGTGTTATGATTAGGGACAGTGTGTTATGATTAGGGACAGTGTGTTATGGTTAGGGACAGTGTGTTATGGTTAAGGACACTGTGTTATGGTTAGGGATTGTGTGTTATGGTTAAAGACAGTGTGTTGTGGTTGGGTCCAGTATGTTATGGTTAGGGACAGTGTGTTATGGTTAGGGACAGTGTGTTATGGTTAGGGACAGTGTGTTATGGTTAGGGACAGTGTGTTATGGTTAGGGACAGTGTGTTATGGTTAGGGACAGTGTGTTATGGTTAGGGACAGTGTGTTATGCTTAAGGACAGTGTGTTATCCTTAAGGACAGTGTGTTACGGTTGGGGCCAGTGTGTTATGGTTAAAGACAGTGTGTTATGGTTGGGGCCAGTGTGTTATGGTTGGGGCCAGTGTGTTATGGTTAAAGACAGTGTGTTATGGTTAGGGACAGTGTGTTTTGGTTAGGGACAGTGTGTTTTGGTTAGGGACAGTGTGTTATGATTAGGGCCAGTGTGTTATGTTTAGGGACAGTGTGTTATGCTTAAGGACAGTGTGTTACGGTTGGGTCCAGTGTGTTACGGTTGGGTCCAGTGTGTTACGGTTAGGGACAGTGTGTTACGGTTAGGGACAGTGTGTTACGATCAGGGACAGTGTGTTACGATTAGGGACAGTGTGTTATGATTAGGGACAGTGTGTTATGGTTAGGGACAGTGTGTTATGGTTTAGGACAGTGTGTTATGGTTAAGGACAGTGTGTTATGGTTAGGGACAGTGTGTTATGGTTAGGGACAGTGTGTTATGGTTAGGGACAGTGTGTTATGGTTGGGGACAGTGTGTTAGGGTTGGGGACAGTGTGTTAGGGTTGGGTACAGTGTGTTAGGGTTGGGGACAGTGTGTTAGGGTTGGGGACAGTGTGTTAGGGTTAGGGACAGTGTGTTATGGTTAGGGACAGTGTGTTATTGTTAGGTACAGTGTGTTATGGTTAGGGACAGTGTGTTGTGGTTGGGTCCAGTGTGTTATGGTTATGGACAGTGTGTTATGGTTATGGACAGTGTGTTATGGTTAGGGACAGTGTGTTGTGGTTTAGGACAGTGTGTTATGGTTGGGGCCAGTGTGTTGTGGTTGGGGCCAGTGTGTTATGGTTGGGGCCAGTGTGTTATGGTTAGGGACAGTGTGTTATGGTTAGGGACAGTGTGTTATGGTTAGGGACCGTGTGTTATGGTTAGGGACAGTGTGTTATGGTTAGGGACAGTGTGTTGTGGTTGGGTCCAGTGTGTTATGGTTAGGGACAGTGTGTTAGGGTTGGGGACAGTGTGTTAGGGTTATGGACAGTGTGTTATGGTTAGGGACAGTGTGTTATGGTTAGGGACAGTGTTATGGTTAGGGACAGTGTGTTACGGTTGGGGCCAGTGTGTTATGGTTAAAGACAGTGTGTTATGGTTGGGGCCAGTGTGTTATGGTTGGGGCCAGTGTGTTATGGTTGGGGCCAGTGTGTTATGGTTAAAGACAGTGTGTTATGGTTAGGGGCAGTGTGTTATGGTTAGGGACAGTGTGTTATGGTTAGGGACAGTGTGTTATGGTTAGGGACAGTGTGTTGTGGTTAGGGTCAGTTTGTTATGGTTAAGGACAGTGTGTTGTGGTTGGGGCCAGTGTGTTATGGTTAGGGCCAGTGTGTTATGGTTAGGGACAGTGTGTTATGGTTGGGGCCAGTTTGTTATGGTTAAGTACAGTGTGTTATGGTTGGGTCCAGTGTGTTATGGTTAGGGACAGTGTGTTAGGGTTGGGGACAGTGTGTTATGGTTAAGGACAGTGTGTTAGGGTTGGGGACAGTGTGTTAGGGTTGGGGACAGTGTGTTATGGTTAAGGACACTGTGTTATGGTTAGGGACAGTGTGTTATGGTTAGGGACAGTGTGTTATGGTTAGGGACAGTGTGTTATGGTTAGGGACAGTGTGTTATGGTTAGGGACAGTGTGTTATGGTTAGGGATTGTGTGTTATGGTTAAAGACAGTGTGTTGTGGTTGGGTCCAGTGTGTTATGGTTAGGGACTGTGTGTTATGGTTAGGGACAGTGTGTTATGGTTAGGGATAGTGTGTTATGGTTAGGGACAGTGTGTTATGGTTAGGGACAGTGTGTTATGGTTAGGGACAGTGTGTTATGGTTAGGGACAGTGTGTTATGGTTAGGGACAGTGTGTTATGGTTAGGGACAGTGTGTTATGGTTAGGGACAGTGTGTTATGCTTAAGGACAGTGTGTTATGCTTAAGGACAGTGTGTTACGGTTGGGGCCAGTGTGTTATGGTTAAAGACAGTGTGTTATGGTTGGGGCCAGTGTGTTATGGTTGGGGCCAGTGTGTTATGGTTAAAGACAGTGTGTTATGGTTAGGGACAGTGTGTTTTGGTTAGGGACAGTGTGTTTTGGTTAGGGACAGTGTGTTATGATTAGGGCCAGTGTGTTATGTTTAGGGACAGTGTGTTATGCTTAAGGACAGTGTGTTACGGTTGGGTCCAGTGTGTTACGGTTGGGTCCAGTGTGTTACGGTTAGGGACAGTGTGTTACGGTTAGGGACAGTGTGTTACGATCAGGGACAGTGTGTTATGATTAGGGACAGTGTGTTATGATTAGGGACAGTGTGTTATGGTTAGGGACAGTGTGTTATGGTTAAGGACACTGTGTTATGGTTAGGGATTGTGTGTTATGGTTAAAGACAGTGTGTTGTGGTTGGGTCCAGTGTGTTACGGTTAGGGACAGTGTGTTACGGTTAGGGACAGTGTGTTACGATCAGGGACAGTGTGTTATGATTAGGGACAGTGTGTTATGATTAGGGACAGTGTGTTATGGTTAGGGACAGTGTGTTATGGTTAAGGACACTGTGTTATGGTTAGGGATTGTGTGTTATGGTTAGGGATTGTGTGTTATGGTTAAAGACAGTGTGTTGTGGTTGGGTCCAGTATGTTATGGTTAGGGACAGTGTGTTATGGTTAGGGACAGTGTGTTATGGTTAGGGACAGTGTGTTATGGTTAGGGACAGTGTGTTATGGTTAGGGATTGTGTGTTATGGTTAAAGACAGTGTGTTGTGGTTGGGTCCAGTGTGTTATGGTTAGGGACTGTGTGTTATGGTTAGGGACAGTGTGTTATGGTTAGGGACAGTGTGTTATGGTTAGGGACAGTGTGTTATGGTTAGGGACAGTGTGTTATGTTTATAGACAGTGTGTTATGGTTAGGGACAGTGTGTTATGGTTAGGGACAGTGTGTTATGGTTAGGGACAGTGTGTTATGGTTAGGGACAGTGTGTTATGCTTAAGGACAGTGTGTTATGCTTAAGGACAGTGTGTTACGGTTGGGGCCAGTGTGTTATGGTTAAAGACAGTGTGTTATGGTTGGGGCCAGTGTGTTATGGTTGGGGCCAGTGTGTTATGGTTGGGGCCAGTGTGTTATGGTTAAAGACAGTGTGTTATGGTTAGGGACAGTGTGTTTTGGTTAGGGACAGTGTGTTTTGGTTAGGGACAGTGTGTTATGATTAGGGCCAGTGTGTTATGTTTAGGGACAGTGTGTTATGCTTAAGGACAGTGTGTTACGGTTGGGTCCAGTGTGTTACGGTTGGGTCCAGTGTGTTACGGTTAGGGACAGTGTGTTACGGTTAGGGACAGTGTGTTACGATCAGGGACAGTGTGTTATGATTAGGGACAGTGTGTTATGATTAGGGACAGTGTGTTATGGTTAGGGACAGTGTGTTATGGTTAAGGACACTGTGTTATGGTTAGGGATTGTGTGTTATGGTTAAAGACAGTGTGTTGTGGTTGGGTCCAGTATGTTATGGTTAGGGACAGTGTGTTATGGTTAGGGACAGTGTGTTATGGTTAGGGACAGTGTGTTATGGTTAGGGACAGTGTGTTATGGTTAGGGACAGTGTGTTATGGTTAGGGACAGTGTGTTATGGTTAGGGACAGTGTGTTATGGTTAGGGACAGTGTGTTATGGTTAGGGACAGTGTGTTATGGTTAGGGACAGTGTGTTATGCTTAAGGACAGTGTGTTATGCTTAAGGACAGTGTGTTACGGTTGGGGCCAGTGTGTTATGGTTAAAGACAGTGTGTTATGGTTGGGGCCAGTGTGTTATGGTTGGGGCCAGTGTGTTATGGTTAAAGACAGTGTGTTATGGTTAGGGACAGTGTGTTTTGGTTAGGGACAGTGTGTTTTGGTTAGGGACAGTGTGTTATGATTAGGGCCAGTGTGTTATGTTAAGGGACAGTGTGTTATGCTTAAGGACAGTGTGTTACGGTTGGGTCCAGTGTGTTACGGTTGGGTCCAGTGTGTTACGGTTAGGGACAGTGTGTTACGGTTAGGGACAGTGTGTTACGATCAGGGACAGTGTGTTACGATTAGGGACAGTGTGTTATGATTAGGGACAGTGTGTTATGGTTAGGGACAGTGTGTTATGGTTTAGGACAGTGTGTTATGGTTAAGGACAGTGTGTTATGGTTAGGGACAGTGTGTTATGGTTAGGGACAGTGTGTTATGGTTAGGGACAGTGTGTTATGGTTGGGGACAGTGTGTTAGGGTTGGGGACAGTGTGTTAGGGTTGGGTACAGTGTGTTAGGGTTGGGGACAGTGTGTTAGGGTTGGGGACAGTGTGTTAGGGTTAGGGACAGTGTGTTATGGTTAGGGACAGTGTGTTATTGTTAGGTACAGTGTGTTATGGTTAGGGACAGTGTGTTGTGGTTGGGTCCAGTGTGTTATGGTTATGGACAGTGTGTTATGGTTATGGACAGTGTGTTATGGTTAGGGACAGTGTGTTGTGGTTTAGGACAGTGTGTTATGGTTGGGGCCAGTGTGTTGTGGTTGGGGCCAGTGTGTTATGGTTGGGGCCAGTGTGTTATGGTTAGGGACAGTGTGTTATGGTTAGGGACAGTGTGTTATGGTTAGGGACAGTGTGTTATGGTTAGGGACAGTGTGTTATGGTTAGGGACAGTGTGTTATGGTTAGGGACAGTGTGTTGTGGTTGGGTCCAGTGTGTTATGGTTAGGGACAGTGTGTTAGGGTTGGGGACAGTGTGTTAGGGTTATGGACAGTGTGTTATGGTTAGGGACAGTGTGTTATGGTTAGGGACAGTGTTATGGTTAGGGACAGTGTGTTAGGGTTGGGGACAGTGTGTTATGGTTAGGGACAGTGTGTTAGGGTTGGGGACAGTGTGTTATGGTTAAGGACAGTATGTTATGGTTAGGGACAGTGTGTTATGGTTAGGGACAGTGTGTTATGGTTAGGGACAGTGTGTTAGGGTTGGGGACAGTGTGTTATGGTTAAGGACAGTGTGTTATGGTTAGGGACAGTGTGTTATGGTTAGGGACAGTGTGTTATGGTTAGGGACAGTGTGTTATGGTTAGGGACAGTGTGTTAGGGTTGGGGACAGTGTGTTATGGTTGGGGACAGTGTGTTATGGTTGGGGACAGTGTGTTATGGTTAGGGACAGTGTGTTTTGGTCAGGGACAGTGTGTTATGGTTAGGGACAGTGTGTTTTGGTCAGGGACAGTGTGTTATGGTTGGGTCCAGTGTGTGAGCACATAATTAAATGTGTGTGGTGTGTAATGTGTGTAATGATACAAGGGTGTCAAAGCATAAGTGTATTTTTTTAAATATAATGTAGGGTATTTTTGGAGTGAAATGAAGAGAATATCCAATCAACTATCAGGCAGCTTTCCTGTCACACATATCTCTTCCTGTCTGTCATTCATAGAGAGACCACGGGTCTTCCCACACAGCACACACACATACACACAATACACATGCACACACACATGCACACACACATGCACACAATACACGCAATACACAGCACACACACATACACACAATACACAACATGTACACACACACAGACACAGAAACAGGAAACAGCAAACACACCACACACACACACCCAGCATGTACACACACCCAGCATGTACACACACCCAGCACACAGACACAGACACACACCCAGACAGTTGGGTATATCTTCAGCCAGCTATAGTGTTTGTGTTAGACTCTGGACCAGCTGCAGATTGAAGTCTAAGGAGGAGCAACACGGTAAATCTCTATTATAAATGACCTGGTAATATGGTAGAAACATTAATCTCTGTTGTAAATGACCTGGTAATATGGTAGAAACATCAGTCTCTATTATAAATGACCTGGTAATATGGTAGAAACATCAGTCTCTATTATAAATGACCTGGTAATATGGTCGAAACATCACTCTCTATTATAAATGACCTGGTAATATGGTAGAAACATCAGTCTCTATTATAAATGACCTGGTAATATGGTAGAAACATCAGTCTCTATTATAAATGACTTGGTAATATGGTAGAAACATCAGTCTCTATTATAAATGACCTGGTAATATGGTAGAAACATCAGTCTCTATTATAAATGACCTGGTAATATGGTAGAAACATCAGTCTCTATTATAAATGACCTGGTAATATGGTAGAAACATTAATCTCTGTTGTAAATGACCTGGTAATATGGTAGAAACATCAGTCTCTATTATAAATGACCTGGTAATATGGTAGAAACATCAGTCTCTATTATAAATGACCTGGTAATATGGTCGAAACATCAGTCTCTATTATAAATGACCTGGTAATATGGTAGAAACATCAGTCTCTATTATAAATGACCTGGTAATATGGTAGAAACATCAGTCTCTATTATAAATGACCTGGTAATATGGTCGAAACATCAGTCTCTATTATAAATGACCTGGTAATATGGTAGAAACATCAGTCTCTATTATAAATGACCTGGTAATATGGTAGAAACATCAGTCTCTATTATAAATGACCTGGTAATATGGTAGAAACATTAATCTCTGTTGTAAATGACCTGGTAATATGGTAGAAACATCAGTCTCTATTATGAATGACCTGGTAATATGGTAGAAACATCAGTCTCTATTATAAATGACCTGGTAATATGGTAGAATATCAGTCTCTATTATAAATGACCTGGTAATATGGTAGAAACATCAGTCTCTATTATAAATGACCTGGTAATATGGTAGAAACATCAGTCTCTATTATAAATGACCTGGTAATATGGTAGAAACATCAGTCTCTATTATAAATGACCTGGTAATATGGTAGAAACATCAGTCTCTATTATAAATGACCTGGTAATATGGTAGAAACATCAGTCTCTATTATAAATGACCTGGTAATATGGTAGAAACATCAGTCTCTATTATAAATGACCTGGTAATATGGTAGAAACATCAGTCTCTATTATAAATGACCTGGTAATATGGTAGAAACATCAGTCTCTATTATAAATGACCTGGTAATATGGTAGAAACATCAGTCTCTATTATAAATGACCTGGTAATATGGTCGAAACATCAGTCTCTATTATAAATGACCTGGTAATATGGTAGAAACATCAGTCTCTATTATAAATGACCTGGTAATATGGTAGAAACACATCAACATGAAGTGTGTCCCAAATGTCCACCTATTCCCTATATATTGACTGTGTATATTACAGTAAATATACTGTACAATCGTGACCAAAAGTTTTGAGAATGAAACAAATATTAATTTCCACAAAGTTTGCTGCTTCAGTGTCTTTAGATATTTTTGTCAGATGTTACTATGGATACTGAAGTATAATTACAAGCATTTCATAAGTGTCAAAGGCTTTTATTGACAATTACATGAAGTTCATGCAAAGAGTCAATACTTGCAGTGTTGACCGTCTTTTTCAAGACCTCTGCAATCCACCCTGGCATGCTGTCAATTAACTTCTGGGCCACATCCTGACTGATGGCAGCCCATTCTTGAATAATCAATGCTTGGAATTTGTCAGAATTTGTGGGGTTTTTGCCCACCCGCCTCTTGCGGATTGACCAGCGTTCTCAATGGGATTAAGGTCTGGAGAGTTTCCTGGTCAAGGGCCCAAAATATCGATGTTTTGTTCCCGGAGCCACTTAGTTTTCACTTATGCCTTATCACTTTTGCCTTATGGCAAAGTATTCCATCATGCTGGAAAAGGCACTGTTCATCACCAAACTGTTCCTGGATGGTTGGGAGAAGTTGCTCTCAGAGGATGTGTTGGTACCATTCTTTATTCATGGCTGAGAAGCAACCCCACACATGAATGGTCTCAGGATGCTTTACTGTTGGCATGACACACACCTTTTGTAGAATATCAGTCTGTCCCTGATGTTTTTCCTGGAGAGAAGTGGCTTCTTTGCTGCCCTTCTTGACACCAGGCCATCCTCCAAAAGTCTTCTCCTCACTGTGCGTGCAGATGCACTTTTTTTTTCTTTTTTTCAAATCAAATTTTGTTTGTCACATACACATGGTTAGCAGATGTTAATGCGAGTGTGGCGAAATGCTTGTGCTTCTAGTTCCGACAATGCAGCAATAACCAACAAGTAATCTAGCTAACAATTCCAAAACTACTACCTTATAGACACAAGTGTTGAGTCAGTGTGTTGGCAGCAGCCACTCAATGTTAGTGGTGGCTGTTTAACAGTCTGATGGCCTTGAGATAGAAGCTGTTTTTCAGTCTCTCGGTCCCAGCTTTGATGCACCTGTACTGACCTCGCCTTCTGGATGATAGCGGGGTGAACAGGCAGTGGCTCGGGTGGTTGTTATCCTTGATGATCTTTATGGCCTTCCTGTGACATCGGGTGGTGTAGGTGTCCTGGAGGGCAGGTAGTTTGCCCCTGGTGATGCGTTGTGCAGACCTCACTACCCTCTGGAGAGCCTTACGGTTGTGGGCGGAGCAGTTGCCGTACCAGGCGGTGATACAGCCCAACAGGATGCTCTCGATTGTGCATCTGTAGAAGTTTGGAAGTGCTTTTTGTGACAAGCCGAATTTCTTCAGCCTCCTGAGGTTGAAGAGGCGCTGCTGCGCCTTCTTCACGATGCTGTCTGTGTGGGTGGACCAATTCAGTTTGTCTGTTATGTGTACGCCGAGGAACTTAAAACTTACTACCCTCTCCACTACTGTTCCATCGATGTGGATAGGGGGGTGTTCCCTCTGCTATTTCCTGAAGTCCACAATCATCTCCTTAGTTTTGTTGACGTTGAGTGTGAGGTTATTTTCCTGACACCACACTCCGAGGGCCCTCACCTCCTCCCTGTAGGCCGTCTCGCCGTTGTTGGTAATCAAGCCTTCCACTTTCGTGTCGTCCGCAAACTTGATGATTGAGTTGGAGGTGTGCGTGGCCACGCTGTCGTGGGTGAACAGGGAGTACAGGAGAGGGCTCAGAACGCACCCTTGTGGGGCCCCAGTGTTGAGGATCAGCGGGATGGAGATGTTGTTGCCTACCCTCACCACTTGGGGGCGGCCTGTCATGAAGTCCAGTACCCAGTTGCACAGGGCGGGGTCGAGACCCAGGGTCTCAAGCTTGATGACGAGCTTGGAGGGCACTATGGTGTTAAATGCCGAGCTGTAGTCGATGAACAACATTCTCACATAGGTATTCCTCTTGTCCAGATGGGTTAGGGCAGTGTGCAGTGTGGTTGAGATTGCATCGTCTGTGGACCTATTTGGGCGGTAAGCAAATTGGAGTGGGTCTAGGGTGTCAGGTAGGGTGGAGGTGATATGGTCCTTGACTCGTCTCTCAAAGCACTTCATGATGACGGAAGTGAGTGCTACAGGGCGGTAGTCGACACTTACACCTGCCTGCTGCCATTCCTGAGCAAGCTCTGTCCTGGGGATGCCCCAATCCAGCAGCTGAATCAACTTTAGGAGACGGTCCTGGTGCTTGCTGGACTTTCTTGGGCACCCTGAAGCCTTCTTCACAACAATTGAACCGCTCTCCTTGAAGTTCTTGATGATCCGATAAATGGTTGATTTAGGTGCAATATTACTGGCAGCAATATCCTTGCCTGTGAAGCCCTTTTTGATCAAAGCAATGATGATGGCACATGTTTCCTTTTAGGTAACCATGATTGACAGAGGAAGAAAAATGTTTCCAAGCACCACCCTCCTTTTGAAGTTTCCAGTCTGTTATTCAAACTCAATCAGCATGCCAGAGTGATCTCCAGCCTTGTCCTCGTCAACACTCACACCTGTGTTAACGAGAGAATCACTGACATGATGTCAGCTGTTCCTTTTGTGGCAGGGATGAAATGCAGTGTAAATGTTTTTTGGGGATTCAGTTAGTTTGCATGGCAAAGAGGGACTTTGCAATTAATCAGATCACTCTTCATAACATTCTGGAGTATATGCAAATTGCCATCATACAAACTGAGGCAGCAGATTGTGAAAATTAATATTTGTGTCATTCTCAAAACTTTTGGCCATGACTGTATAGCCACTATGGGTCCCGGTAGGGAACTACATATGGGTGCCATAATGATTCTCTCACCTGTTTCTCCTCTAGGTTTTTCAGTCCGTCAGCATGGCACTCGTCTTCCTCCTCCTCTTCCTCCCCCTCTCTCACCACTCCAATGCCATGACTGGTTGCCATAGTGACCGTGACAAAGACCACCGCCCCCGGGTCAACTGCACGGCAACCAACCTTAGTGACGTCCCCGCAAGCATCGACACGACAACCAAGGTACTGCAATACATCTCTATAACAACAGAACAAAATTCATCTAAACTCACCTAAACTCAATAGTTATTCTGGCTTTAACCAAGATTTCAGAAGTTGTCTGGACCGCTGAATAGGTTCTCAGTCCAATGATTGTCAAAGAAAGTTCAGGACAATACTCTCCTCTCCTCTTTACTCTACAAGTAGAGTAGAATGGAAGCTAAGATTTAAAGTTAGTTTTTTTCTACATGTAAGAGGTAGGATATACATAGCTGTTTATGGTTTTATTCAGATCAGTCTTGAGAGGTTGAGTGACCACCAGAGCCCAACACATTTAACCTACTACTTATTGGTAGTGGCACCTTTCCTAACAGTAGGGGGTGAAAGGTTCAGAATAACCCACTGTATACAGCCCCTCATAGTGTCTGGTTAATAGCATAGCTCCCCACCTGGTAAACAGCGCTAAGACAGGTTAGGCCCCCTACCCCAAGACCGTGGTAATGACAAGACAGTTCTGCTTGAAAATAATGAAAATATATTGTCAGTTTTAGGCAACAACACAACAAGCACAATTTCACAGATCACAGAATAGCCTACTGTAACCTACTTCATGTGTAGCCTAGCTTGAAGACAACCAATGAAACATAACAACCCAACCTAGCAGTCTTACAGCATTTATATGTATTATATAATCCCAATAACAAGCAAAAAGAATGTTCATGTAGTCTCAGAGCTGTCAAATAAAACAAGTAGTCTGTATGAGAGCTGTCAAATAAAACAAGTAGTCTGTATGAGAGCTGTCAAATAAAACAAGTAGTCTGCGACGTTGTCACAGTCATTCCTTTGAATGACTAATTAGGCCTAAATGACCATTATTAACAGTGTCCCTTCTCATCTGTACCCTGCTATGTAATGTCAAACAACTGAAAAGGTCTACAACTTCAGATGTCTTCTTCTTTCAGGAAGGAATCAGCAAGTCCAATTACTTCACTGGAAACGTTTATAACTAAAACACTTAAATTCACAGCTCTCTTTTGATGTTGGTAACAATTATTTGATGTCCATCACTCTGGCAGAAGACAGCTGGGTCCACTCTGGGCTGGTAGCTAAATCAAATCAAATGTTATTGGTCACATACACATGTCGGATCTGTTCTGTCCTAGCAAGCTTGGTAGCCTGAAGTTAGCAGTCAGTCCTTAAATAAAGATGAAATAAATAAAAATTAAACATCAAGTAAATTATATCTGTATATCTGTATACATGGTTAGCAGATGTTAATGTGAGTGTAGTGAAATGCTTGTGCTTCTAGTTCACACAATGTAGTAATATCTAACAAGTTTTCTAACTATTTCACAACAACTACCCTTTACACACAAGTGTAAAGGAATGAATAAGAATATGTACATATAAATATATGGATGAGCGATGTCCGAACGGCATAGGCAAGATGCAGTAGATGGTATAGAGTGCAGTATATACATATGAGATGAGTAATGTAGGATATGGAAACATTATATAAAGTGTCATTGTTTAAAGTGACTAGTGATACATTTATTAAATCCAATTTTTAATGATTAAAGTGGCTAGAGATTTGAGTCAGTATGTTGGCAGCAGCCACTCAATGTTAGTGGTGACTGTTTAACAGTCTGATGGCCTTGAGATAGAAGCTGTTTTTCAGTCTCTCGGTCCCAGCTTTGATGCACGTGTACTGACCTCGCCTTCTGGATGATAGCTGAGTGAACAGGCAGTGGCTCGGGTGGTTGTTGTCTTTGGTGATCTTTTTGGCCTTCCTGTGACATCGGGTGGTGTAGGTGTCCTGGGAGGGCAGGTAGTTTGCCCCCGGTGATGCATTGTGCAGACCTCACTACCCTCTGGAGAGCCTTACGGTTGTGGGCGGAGCAGTTGCGATTACTCACCGCGGACTGTCAGAATCCTTTTTTCCTGTAACGAGTCTGACGAGCCCGACGCGAATGATATACTGCTTTCTCGGGAACAGGCTCAGATTCCCGTGATTTGGGTGAAGTGGAGGTGGAGAAAATTGGGCCAGAGGGCGAGCTGCCTTCTGAGAATTCGTGGACGATTGTGTAAACCTCCACTTCCTTCCATTCTGCAAGCAAACGTTCAGTCTTTGGAGAATTAAATCGATGACCTACACAGAAGATTACACTACCAATGGAACATTCAAAACTATAATATCTTACACTTCATGGAGTTGTGGCTCAACAACGACACTGTCAACATACAGCTGGTTGGTTATAAGCTGCACCGGCAGGATAGAACAGCGGCATATGGTAAGACAAGGGGCGGCGGACTATGTACATTACATTTACATTTAAGTCATTTAGCAGACGCTCTTATCCAGAGCGACTTACAAATTGGTGAATTCACCTTCTGACATCCAGTGGAACAGCCACTTTACAATAGTGCATCTAAATCATTAAGGGGGGGGTGGTGAGAAGGATTACTTATCCTATCCTAGGTATTCCTTGAAGAGGTGGGGTTTCAGGTGTCTCCGGAAGGTGGTGATTGACTCCGCTGTCCTGGCGTCGTGAGGGAGTTTGTTCCACCATTGGGGGGCCAGAGCAGCGAACAGTTTTGACTGGGCTGAGCGGGAACTGTACTTCCTCAATGGTAGGGAGGCGAGCAGGCCAGAGGTGGATGAACGCAGTGCCCTTGTTTGGGTGTAGGGCCTGATAAGAGCCTGGAGGTACTGCGGTGCCGTTCCCCTCACAGCTCCGTAGGCAAGCACCATGGTCTTGTAGCGGATGCGAGCTTCAACTGGAAGCCAGTGGAGAGAGCGGAGGAGCGGGGTGACGTGAGAGAACTTGGGAAGGTTGAACACCAGACGGCTGCGGCGTTCTGGATGAGTTGTAGGGGTTTAATGGCACAGGCAGGGAGCCCAGCCAACAGCGAGTTGCAGTAATCCAGACGGGAGATGACAAGTGCCTGGATTAGGACCTGCGCCGCTTCCTGTGTGAGGCAGGGTCGTACTCTGCGGATGTTGTAGAGCATGAACCTACAGGAAATGACAGCTGGTGCACGATATCTAAGGAAGTCTTGAGCTATTGCTCACCTGAGGTAGAGTATCTCATGATAACCTGTAGACCACACTATCTACCTAGAGAGTTTTCATCTGTATTTTTCGTAGCTGTTTACATACCATCACAGACTGAGGCTGGCACTAAGACAGCATTGATTGAGCTGTATTCCACCATAAGCAAACATTCACCCAGAGGCAGCACTCCAAGTAGCCGGACTCTTTAAAGCAGGGAAACTTAAATCCGTTTTTCCAAACGGCTTTACCACAACCCGATGCTGGCACCAAGGCTGCACTCAATGAGCTGCATAAGGCCATAAGCAAACAGGGGACTTTAATTCAGGGAAACCTTAAATCCGTTTGACCTAATTTCTACTAGCGTGTTAAAACCTGTTAGAGATCGGGCTACATTTTTCAACATTCTGTTAAAAATCGCGCAACATTTCAACGTCCTGCTACTCATGCCAGGAATATAGTATATGCATATCTGACCATAATTCTATCCTCCTCATTCCTGCTTACTTGCAAAAATTAAATGGAGGAAGCAGTTGCTAAGTGGTCAGATGAAGCAGATGCTATGCTACAGGACTGTTTTGCTAGCACAGACTAGAATATGTTCCGGGATTCCTCCGATGGCATTAAGAAGTACATCACTTCAGTCATTCGCTTCATTAATAAGTGTATCGATGACGTCATCCCCACAGTGAGCGTACGTACATACCCCAACCAGAAGCCATGGATTACAGGCAACATCCCCACTGAGATAAAGGCTAGTGCTTCCATTTTCAAGGAGTGGAACTCTAACCCGGAAGCTTATAAGAAATCCAGCTATGAACTCTGACAAACCATCAAATAGCCAAAGCATCAATACAGGACTAAGATTGAATCGTACTACACCAGCTCGTCAGATGTGGCAGGGCTTGCAAATCCATATCCACATTACAGACAAGAAAGGGAAGAACAGCTGAGAGCTGCCCACTGACACGAGCCTACCAGACAAGCTAAACTACTTCTCTGCTCGCATCGAGGTAAATAACACTAAAACATGCATGAGAGCACCAGCTGTTCCGGAAGACTGTGTGATCACGCTCTCCGCAGCTGATGTGCGTAAGACTTATAAACAGGTCAACATTCACAAGGCCGCAGGGCCAGACGGATTACCAGGACCTGTACTGCGAGCATGCGCTGACCAACTGGCAAGTGTCTTCACTGACATTTTCAACCTCTCCCTGTCCGAGTCTGTAATACTAACATGTTTTAAGCAGACCACCATAGTGCCTGTGCTCAAGAACACTAAGGTAACCTACCTAAATGACTACCGACCCGTAGGACTCACATCTGTAGCCATGAAGTGCTTTGAAAGTCTGGTCATGGACCACATCAACACCATTATCCCAGAAATACTTAATACACTCTAATTTGCATACCGACCCAACAGATCCACAGATGACGCAATCTCTACTGCACTCCACACTGCCCTTTCCCACCTGGACAAATGGAACACCAATGTGAGAATGCTATTCATCAACTACAGCTCAGCGTTCAACCCCATAGTGACCTCATAGTGACCTCAAAGCTCATCAATAAGCTAAGGTCCCTAAGACTAACTGGATCCTGGACTTCCTGGCGGGCAGCCTCCAGGTGGTAAGGGTAGGTAACAACACATCTGATACGTTGATCCTCAACACAGGGGCCCCTCAGGGGTGCGTGCTCAGTCCCCTCCTGCACTCACTGTTTACTCATGACTGCATGGCCAGGCATGACTGCACAGCCAACACCATCATTAAGTTTGCCGATGACACAACAGTGGTAGGCCTGATCACAGACAATGAAGAGACAGCCTATAGGGAGGAGGTCAGAGACCTGGCCGTGTGGTGCCAGGACAACACTGTCTCCTTCAACATGATCAAGACAAAGGAGATTGTGGAGTACAAGAAAAAGAGGACCGAATATGCCCCCATTCTCATCGACAGGGCAGCAGTGGAGCAGGTTGAGAGCTTCAAGTTCCTTGGTGTCCACATTACCAACAAACTATTATGGTCCGAGGAAACAGTGTGCACTGCACCCGGACCGCCACAGGAGTCACTGGTGTGTGATGAGACAAGGATATCCCTACTGGCCAAACCCTCCCTAACCCAAACGACGCTAGGCCAATTGTGCGTTGCCCCACGGACCTCCCGGTCGCGGCCGGTTACGACAGAGCCTGGGCGCGAGCCTCTGGTGGCACAGCTGGCCCTGCAGTACAGCGCCCTTAACCACTGCGCTACCCGGGAGGCCCCTATAGCCTCCACATAGCCTCTGTACCGTAACATCCTGTATATAGCCTCCACATTGTTATTTTACTTCTGCTCTTCAATTAATTGTCACTTTTATTTCTTATTCTTATGTGTTTTTTTTAAACTGCGTTGTTTGTTAGGGGCTCGTAACTAAGCATTTCACTGTAAGGTCTACTACAACTCTTGTATTCAGTGCATGTGACTAATAAAATTTGATTTGGTATATATTATACTGTATATACAGGGCATATTTATATTGTATATACAGGGTATTTGTATTGTATGTACAGGGTGTATTTGTACTGTATATACAGGGCATATTTATATTGCGGGGTGGCAGGGTAGCCTAGTGGTTAGAGCGTGGGCCTAGTAACTGGAAGGTTGCAAGTTCAAACCCCCAAGCTGACAAGGTACAAATCTGTCGTTCTGCCCCTGAACAGGCAGTTAACCCACTTTTCCTAGGCCGTCATTGAAAATAAGAATTTGTTCTTAACTGACTTGCCTAGTTAAATAAAGGTTAAAAAAATAATTAAAAAAATTGTATATACAAGGTGTGTTTATATTGTATATACAGGGTGTGTTTATATTGTATATACAGGGTGTGTTTATATTGTATATACAGGGCATATTTATATTATATACTATACTAATACTATACTACATCATCATTTATCATCTACTATACTACATTATCATCATATCTTCTCTACTCTACTATACTACATTATCATCGTCTCTCCTGTGTTCTAGGTGCTGATCTTCACCCAGAACCAGTTCTCCAGTCTAACCTGGTCCTCCTATAGTCACTTCCCAGAGCTCTATGAGATAGATCTGAGCCACAACGCAGTTCCAGAGGTTCCCCTGTCCCCCTGCCCGATTCTCCCCACTCTAGGGGTTCTACGCCTGGTAGGGAACCGCATTAGAACCCTGCCCCCTCACTCCTTCAGGGCCACGCCAGGCCTGCTAGAACTCTATCTGGACCAGAACATTCTGGAGACACTAGACGACCTGTCCTTCTCTGGGCTCAGGCTGCTACAGGTCAGTACCCCACTTAATTAGTTGATTTGTTTATTGGTTAATTGTTTGGTCAGTCAGCTAGTTGGTTAGCTAGTAAGTCAATTAACACCCATGTTATTTTTTTCTAGATCCTGGAACTTTCTCAGAACCGTATCTCTGTTCTGCCCCCTCTGATGTTTCGCTCCCTCCCGGCCATCGAAACCTTGGTTCTAGAGCAGAACCACATCAGAACCATGCCTGACCAGTGGTTCTCTGCCAAACCTGAAGTTCCCTACACCTACCTGTCGCAGAACCCCTGGGCCTGCTTCTGTAAGGTACATTCTCTAGTCTAGAACACTGTGAGGTATGTTCTCTAGTCTAGAACCCTGTAAGGTATGTTCTCTAGTCAAGAACCCTGTGGGGTAAGTTCTCTAGTCTAGAACCCTTAAAATACATTATCTAGTCTAGTCTAGAAACCCATATTACATTTTTTATTTATTTTTATTTCACCTTTATTTAACCAGGTAGGCTAGTTGAGAACAAGTTCTCATTTACAACAGTGACCTGGCCAAGATAAAGCAAAGCAGTGCGACACAAACAACAACACATAAAATATATTATGTTCTCTAGTCTAGAACCCTGTAAGGTACGCTCTATAGTCTAGAACCCTGTAAGGTATGTTCCCTCGTCAAGAAGCTTGTAAAGTACGTTCTCTAGTCTAAAACCCTGTAAAGTTCATTCTCTAGTCTAGAACCCTATAAGGTATGATCTCTGTTCTAGTCTAGAATCCTGTAAGGTATGCTCGTAAGTCTAGTCTAGAACCCTGTAAGCTATGTTCTGTAGTCAAGAACCCTGTGCGGTACAATCTCTAATCTAGAACACTGTAAGGCATGTTCACTAGTCAAGAACCCTGTGCGGTACAATCTCTAATCTAGAACACTGTAAGGCATGTTCACTAGTCTAGAACCCTGTAAGGTATGTTCTCTAGTCTAGAACCCTGTAAGGTATGTTCTATAGCCTAGTCTAGAGCCCTGTAAGGTATGTTCTTTAGCCTAGTCTAGAGCCCTGTAAGGTATGTTCTCTAGTCTAGTCTAGAACTTTGTAAGGTATGTTCTCTAGTGTAGAACCATGTAAGGTAAATTCTCTAATCTAGAACCCTGTGTCATGTCTTTGGCTATGCCGGATTACGTGATATGACATGCTGTTCTATAAAATAATTTCTCTGTAATTAATATTACCTGATTAAGCTACTCAGGTAAATAATTAACTAGAAAGTCCGGGCAAAACGAAAGAATGTTTATAGAGCTGTTATCTTCCGAATAAACTTTTAAAGACCTGGTAATCTTTTACATTAATAGCAGTCAATATTTAATTGTCACCTTATTTAGTCTCATCTGAAAGTTGTAAATTCTTGGTTGTCTTCACGAACCCTGGCTAACAAGTTGAATCAGCAATACAAATTTGGTTTAATTATTTATTTACTAAATACCTAAATAATCACACAGAATGGATCATGCATTGATTCCAAATTATGTCATAAAGAAAATGTCCCTGGTGGACGGAGCCGACAAGACGGTTGGTTACACAAAGGAAAGGGGGTTGGGTTTGAGTGAAAGAGCGGGAAGACTGAGGAACAAAAAGGGAGAAGCTATGCTATCGTAAATACAGTATCTTTTGCATTCTAAATTTCTGCCCATTTGAAATTCGATGCTGATTTCGTTAGGTTATCTGAGCCCTTTTAACGTAGGACCATCGCCCTAACGTACTCGGGAACAGGTTTATTCTGAGCCCTTTTAATGTAGGACCATCGCTCTAACGTACTCGGGAACAGGTTTATTCTGAGCCCTTTTAATGTAGGACCATCGCCCTAACGTACTCGGGAACAGGTTTATTCTGAGCCCTTTTAATGTAGGACCATCGCTCTAACGTACTCGGGAAAAGGTTTATTCTGAGCCCTTTTAATGTAGGACCATCGCCCTAACGTACTCGGGAACAGGTTTATTCTGAGCCCTTTTAATGTAGGACCATCGCTCTAACGTACTCGGGAACAGGTTTATTCTGAGCCCTTTTAATGTAGGACCATCGCTCTAACGTACTCGGGAACAGGTTTATTCTGAGCCCTTTTAATGTAGGACCATCGCCCTAACGTACTCGGGAAAAGGTTTATTCTGAGCCCTTTTAATGTAGGACCATCGCTCTAACGTACTCGGGAACAGGTTTATTCTGAGCCCTTTTAATGTAGGACCATCGCTCTAACGTACTCGGGAACAGGTTTATTCTGAGCCCTTTTAATGTAGGACCGTCGCCCTAACGTACTCGGGAACAGGTTTATTCTGAGCCCTTTTAATGTAGGACCGTCGCCCTAACGTACTCGGGAACAGGTTTATTCTGAGCCCTTTTAATGTAGGACCATCGCCCTAACGTACTCGGGAACAGGTTTATTCTGAGCCCTTTTAATGTAGGACCGTCGCCCTAACATCCTCGGAACAGAAAGTTACATTTTCATCAAGGGATTTATATAGGATTGGGAGAGAGGGCTGTGTGTCATAGTTTACAACCCATGTCTGTTCACTTGGGCCTCTGAGTGGGCAGAGTGGTGTTCTTTTGACATACCGTTCTCTTATTAAGAAGCTAAAAATTACATTTAATCTTTTCACAAATAATTACATATTTAAACATTTAAATTGCATATAAATTCCATGCGAATCTGATAACTAGAAAGTGTAGACTTTCCAAGATACATTTTATGTCGTCCTATCAACAGTAACCATGTCTTAGACGCCAACTGAACTGACATCATATTAAGTCCCAACGCATATTTTCAACTGGTTGGATTACTGAAATATTGTTCCGTTTCCCATCTTTTGATGTCACCAGACTCTCTACGTTAACAAAGGGATTTTCAATAGTTACATCGTTAGAGTAGAGAGAGAGAGAAAGGGGAAAGTTATTTGTGGGGGTCATAAACCTCCCCCTCAGACCAACATCATGACAACTGTAAGGAATGTTATCTATTCTAGTCTAGAACCCTGTAAGGAATGTTATCTATTCTAGTCTAAAACCCTGTAAGCAATGTTATCTAGTCTAGAACCATGTAAGTTCTCTAGTCTAGAGCCCTGTAAGAAATGTTGTCTAGTCTAGAACCCTGTATGTAATGTTATCTAGTCTAGAACTCTGTAAGGTATGTTATCTAGTCTAGAAACCTGTAAGGTGTCTCCTCTATTCTAGTCTAGAACCCTGTAAGTAATGTTATCTAGTCTAGTCTAGAACCCTGTAAGGTATGTTCTCTATTCTATTCCAGAACCATGTAAGGTACGTTCTCTAGGTGTGTTTAAATAAAGTTGTATTGTATTTGAAGGTGGGTTACCTGAAGAAACACCTGGATGATCAGGGCTTCAACGTGTACACGAGGGATGGAATAATCATCACTCCGGACGAAGAGAGTGTTACCTGTGCCACACCTCCCTCCCTGGCCGGCCGACCAATCGTGGGGCTGGAGGATGAGGAGTACTGCTCACCTGGTGCCAAACCTGATGGCCCCCCTGGAGACTCTGAACCTCAACCTACCCCTACACTACCCCCCACCACCACTATGCCACCAACCACAGGAGCCAAAACCACAGTTCCTACTACCTTCCCCACCACTACTACTCCTGCTACCACTACTACTGTGGTACCCACTACTCCTGCTACCACTACTACTCCTACTACCACTACTACTCCTACTACCACTACTACTCCTACTACCACTACTACTCCTACTACCACTACTACTCCTACTACCACTACTACTGCTACTACTACTGTGGTACCCACTACTACCACCACAGCTACCCTGAAACCCACCACCCCTTCTCTACACCCTACCGACTCCACCCCCCTGCCCCCCCTGCTGAATGAGTCAGTCACATGGTCTTGGTGGGAGATAGTGACCATCCTGGTGGAGTGGGAGGAGAGCAGGGCGGGGACAGAGGAGGGGAGGGTCTGGGGAGGGAACAGCTGGGAGCATCATGGTCTCTATAGAGGATCTTCCAGACTCTCACCACACCCCACCATGACCACAACCGTCACACCTAGAGCCCCATCTCAACCACCTAGGACCCCAACTCAACCACCTAGGACCCCACCTAGGACCCCAACTCAACCACCTAGAACCCCAACTCAACCCCCTAGAACCCCAACTCAACCCCCTAGAACCCCAACTCAACCCCCACTACCTAGAACCCAGACCCTGACCACCCCAGTGACCACAGTCAGACAGGTTGGAGGTTCAGATCCCTGGGGGGATCAGCTGGGACGGGGGGGTGGTAGTGCGGCAGGAGGCAGAGCTGTGTTCTGCTGGTGGCTGTTTGCAGGGTGTGTTTTGTTGTGTGTTTTGTCTGGGGGGTGGGTGTGTGTGAGCGGCCTATGGCTATGGAGGATGTATAGGACTGTCTATAGGCCTCTACGGAACAGGGGGAGGGGTGGGGGAGTGAGGGGAGTCCGGCTGCTCAGGTTCAAATGCCACGAGGGGGGAGACAAGGGGGAGGTCAATGGGGAGAACGGGGGAGTCAAAGCCATATCCCTGCCTCTAGGAGGGGGGTGGAGGAGGGGGGGTACAGGCCATCTATCGCTCTGTTCTATTCATCTCTAGAGAGGAGGGAGAAGGGGAGGGGGAGGAGGCAGATATGGAGGAGGGAGAGAGTGTGATTGAGATGCTGGACTCAGCAATAAAAGGGACAGCTGTGGGGATGTCACTAAAAAACAGGAGGGAGGGAAAAGAAGAAGAAAGTGAGGGAGGAATAGTGGGAGGGGTGGAGAGGAAGGATGTGTATAGGAAGAGTCTCTACAGAGTGTACAGTAGGGAGGAGAAGATAGAGGGATTGAGGGATATAGAGGAGAGCTGGCAGACAGACGAAGGAGGGAGGAAGGGAGGTAGAGAGAGAGGAGGAGGAGGGAGAGAGGCTAAGAAGCGATACAGTTTGGTTCTGAGGGAGGAGAGTGTAGAGGGGATGAGAGGGAGGGAGAGAGAGAGGCAGGAGAAGGAATGGGTAGTGGGAGGATGGGAGATGTCTGGGGGAGAGAGGAGGGAGGAGAGGGGGAACGGAGAGGGAGACTGGTGGTCTCTCTTACCCAGCATGCCTTGGTGCAACCCCCCAGCTGACCCTCACCCTAACCCCCCACCTGAGAGGCACACCTGAAGGATGTCATCACACCAAATCCTCTCTAGGTTTCTTCCTAGCTTCCTACTTTGTAGGAAGCTTTTCCTAATTACACTTCTTCTGTCTCTGCACTGCTTGCTCTTTGGGTTTTAGGCTGGGTATCTATGAAGCACACTGATGTAAAATGGGCTTAGAGTGACCTTTACCATCCTGTCAGCTCTGTCCCAGTGTAGAGTGACCTTTACCATCCTGTCAGCTCTGTCCCAGTGTAGAGTGACCTTTACCATCCTGTCAGCTCTGTCCCAGTGTAGAGTGACCTTTACCATCCTGTCAGCTCTGTCCCAGTGTAGGGTGACCTTTACCATCCTGTCAGCTCTGTCCCATTTTAGGGTGACCTTTACCATCCTGTCAGCTCTGTCCCAGTGTAGGGTGACCTTTACCATCCTGTCAGCTCTGTCCCAGTGTAGAGTGACCTTTACCATCCTGTCAGCTCTGTCCCAGTGTAGGGTGACCTTTACCATCCTGTCAGCTCTGTCCCAGTGTAGGGTGACCTTTACCATCCTGTCAGCTCTGTCCCAGTGTAGGGTGACCTTTACCATCCTGTCAGCTCTGTCCCATTTTAGGGTGACCTTTACCATCCTGTCAGCTCTGTCCCAGTGTAGGGTGACCTTTACCATCCTGTCAGCTCTGTCCCAGTGTAGAGTGACCTTTACCATCCTGTCAGCTCTGTCCCAGTGTAGGGTGACCTTTACCATCCTGTCAGCTCTGTCCCAGTGTAGGGTGACCTTTACCATCCTGTCAGCTCTGTCCCAGTGTAGGGTGACCTTTACCATCCTGTCAGCTCTGTCCCAGAGTAGAGTGACCTTTACCTTGGCTTTAAATTTTAATCTCGCTATAGCACAAATCTTTGGAGCCAGGATTGTATCTAGGCCTTCATCAATGACCTGGGACCTGTTGGCATGTAACCACTCTATATTCTTAAATAGTGTTTGGTTTAAATATGTTAACACAACCTGTTATGCTTTATGTAAATAATAAACATCTATGTCACAAAAACTTGTTCAAGACCTATATATATATATATATATTTACAGAACATCTCAAACAAAGGAAAAGAGAGTCGAAGAAAGAAAGTTCTCTCCCTCTCTCTTCCTTCCTGATTAACATTGACACAGGCTGTTCCTTCTCAGCGAACACACAGAAGCAAAACTTATTTCCAAAACAACTTGAATGAAATGTGCTTTTTTTAAATTAGAAATCTGAAGAGCTTTACAAAGACATGCTGCATCACTGAGCCTGGTCTTACTAACATAACTGTAGCATGTGTCGGTTCTGCGGTTCTGTGTGTGTTCTGTGGAGTGTGTAGTGTGTTTCTGATGCCGCACTCCATCACTATCCTTGGTCAAATGGCCCTTTCACAGCCTGCAGGTGTGTTTTGGGTCATTGTCCTGTATTTACCTTTATTTAACCAGGTAGGCCAGTTGAGAACAAGTTCTCATTTACAACTGCGACCTGGCCAAGATAAAGCAAAGTAGTGCAAAACAGAGTTGAACATGGAATAAACAAACGTACAGTCAATAACACAATAGAAAAGTTGATATACAGTGTGCAAATTAAATAAGATTAGGGAGGTAAGGCAATAAATTGGACATGGTGGCAAAATAATTACAATTTAGCATTCATGTGGATGTTGATCCCCACTTGGGAACTTTCCCTAACACCCTCAGCTGGAATGTGGCGCATGGAACGCAAAAAATATTCTTAAAAATATTTAACCTCCACACATTAACAAGTCCAATAGCTTAAATGAAAGATAAACACCTTGTTTATCTACCCAGCAAGTCAGATTTCTAAAATGTTTTACGGCGAAAACATAGCACATATTTATGTCAAACCACCACCAAAGACACAGCTAATTTGCATAGCCAAGTTAAACAAAATATGCAATCAACAAACGCAGGATTAAAAGAAAAATAAATCACTAACCTTTTGAAATCTTCATCAGATGACAGTAATATAACATGTTACACAGTACATTTATGTTTTTTTTCAATAATATGCTATATATATCCATAAATCTCTGTTTACAATTACGCATTGTTCAAAAAATGCTACTCAAATGTCCGGAGAAATGACGATAGCTCCGGCAGATAACGTCAGATAACAAGCAATACACATCATAAACTTTAACTAAATATGCATGTTCTACATATATATAGAAAGATACACTTCTTCTAAATGCAATCGCTGTGTTACATTTATTTTTAACGTTACAGAATTCGTTCACTAGGCTATAATATGAGTCGGCGCTCAGAAATTAGCATGATGGCTCCTCTATCTTGGAGTCCACAGAAACCCAAATTTAACACATAAATATTCCCTTACCTTTGCTGTTCTTCCATCAGAAGACCTGGAAGGAATTATACTCACCAAAAACATCGTTTAGTTGTGAAGTCTGTGTCTTTCGGTTATCAAACACGGCATATTTCGGTTGAAATGCAGCCAAAAGTCAAGCGGATGCGCACCAAAATGTCGAATTTACATATTATATGTCGACTAAACATGTCAAACTATGTTCATAACCAAGCTTTAGCATGTTATAAAGGTGCACAACAATTCTCAGGACGAACAGAAACACACGCGTCGTTTAATTAGTCTAGGAAAAGAGTGAGCATCGGCGGAGGGCGCGCATGAATGTGACCTTTTTTTTCGCGTGACCGAAAGGTTTCGGGCGGCCAAAACTCTCGTGAGCGAGCTATTCTCACAATGAGAAGCCCCATTGAAAGCAGACATCGCGCTGAAGACATAGAAACTGTTCCCAGGTCTGTAGGCGCTTGGGAAGGGTGGGGGCGATGACGTCAAAGTTGGGCCAACTTTTATGATGACAAGAGAGAGTTTGGGATAATGACTGCCCTGAGAGTTCTGCTTTACATACAGACATAATTTCAACGGTTTTAGAAACTTTAGTGTTTTCTATTCAATTTATATGCATATATTAGCAATTTTTGAAAGATTTTTTTTCTGTTTAATATGGGCACGCAATTACTCCAAAGGGGGCAGCAGACAGCCCTATCCTTAACAGGTTTTAACACTGGAGTGATAGATGTGCAGAAGATGAATGTGCAAGTAGAGATACTGGGGTGCAAAGGTGCCAAAAATTATAATAACAATATGGGGATGAAGTAGTTGGATGGGCTATTTACAGATGCAATGATCTGTAAACTGCTTTGACAGCTGATGCTTAAAGTTAGTGAGGAAGATATGAATCTCCAGCTTCAGTGATTTTTGTAATTTTTCCAGTCATTGGCAGCAGAGAACTGGAAGGAAGGGCAGCCAAAAGGGGAATTGGCTTTGGGGATGACCAGTGAAGTATACCTGCTGGAGCGTGTGCTACTGGTTGGTGCTGCGATGGTGACCAGTGAACTAAGATAAGGTGGGGCATTACCTAGCAAAGATTTATAGACAACCTGGAGCCAGTGGGTTTGGCGATGAATATGAAGCGAGTGCCAGCCAACGAGAGCATACAGGTTGCAGTGGTGGGTGGTAAATGGGACTTTGGTGACAACACGGAAGGCACTGTGATAGACTGCATCCAATTTGCTTAGTAGAGTGTTGGAGGCTATTTTGTAAATGACATCGATGAAGTCAAGCATCGGTAGGATAGTCAGTTTTACAAGGGTATGTTTGGCAGCATGAGTGAAGGATGTTTTGTTGTGAAATAGGAAGCCTATTCTAGATTTAATTTTGGACTGGAGATGCTTAATGTGAGTCTGGAAGGAGAGTTTACAGTCTAACCAGACACTTAGGTATTTGTAGTAGTCCACTGATTCTAGGTCAGAAACGTCCAGAGTAGTGATGCTAGGCAGGCGGGCAGGTGCGGGCAGCGATCGGTTGAAGAGCATGCATTTAGATTCAGTTGCATTGAAGAGCAGTTGGAGGCCACGGAAGGAGAGTTGTATGGCATTGAAGCTCATCTGGAGGTTAGTTAACACAGTGTCCAAAGACGGGCCAGAAGTATACAGAATATTGTCGTCTGCGTAGAGGTGGATCAGAGAATCACATTTAATCACCAGCCGCAAGAGCGACATCATTGACACATACAGAGAAAAGATTTGGCCCAAGAATTGAACCCTGTGGCAACCCCATAGAGACTGCCATAGATCCAGACAACAGGCACTCCGATTTGACACACTGAACTCTATCTGAGAAGTAGTTGGTGAACCAGACGAGGCAGTCATTTGTGAAACCAATGCTGTTGAGTCTGCTGATAAGGATGTGGTGATTGCCAGAGTCGAAAGCCTTGGTCAGTTCGATGAAGCTGGCTGCACAGTACTGCCTTTTGTCGATGGCGGTTATGATATAATTTAGGACCTTGAGCCTGGCTGAGGTGCAACCATGACCAGCTCAGAAACCAGATTGCATAGCAGAGAAGGTATGGTGGGATTCTAAATGTGTGGTGATCTGTTTGTTAACTTGGCTTTCGAAGACCTTAGAAAGGCAGGGTAGGATAGATATAGGTCTTTAACAGTTTGAATCTAGTGTCTCGTCTTTGAAGAGGGGGATGACCGCAGCAGCTTTCCAATCTATGGGGATCTCAGACGATACGAAAGACAGGTTGAACTGGCTAGTAATAGGGGTTGCAGCAATTTTGGTGGATAATTTTTTAGAAAGAGAGGGTTCAGATTGTCTAGCCCAGCTGATTTGTAGGCATCCAGATTTTGTAGCTCTTTCAGAACATCAGCTGTCTGGATTAGGGTGAAGGAGAAATGGGGGATGCTTGGGAAAGTTTCTGTGGGGGTTGCAGAGCTGTTGACTGGTGTAGGGGTAGCCAGGTGGAAAGCATGGCCAGCCGTAGAAGAATGCTTATTGAAATTCTCAATTATCGTAGATTTGTTGGTGGTGACAGTGTTTCCTAGCCTCAGTGCAGTGGGAGGATATGCTCTTGTTCTCCATGGACTTTACAGTGTCCCTAGGTGACTAGGTAACACTAAAGGCAGAAGTGAATTAAATAAAAATATGTTGGGAGAACATGAATGTGCAACATAAGAACTGAATTGAATGATCCTCATAATGATGGGTTTATTATTGTAAAAAGAAAGAAAAGGGGGAATAAATGAATGTTTTTACAGCTATGGAGATAATGGGATGGATGTGGGAAACACTAGTTAATTGAATAAACTATTTGGGTGTTAGAAACTGCAGGAGTTAGTCAATTTGATAAAGTAAAGATTTTAAAACACAAAGGTAAAATGTGGTAATATCACACAAGTAACATTATATCTTGAAATGTTAAAGAATCAGGATTAAGGAATAGCTGATAGTTTCTGGATGTGTGGGCATACTACATGCTCATGCTTCATCAAAATGTAATGTATTATTTTTATTGTTTCTATACCTAATTAGATCTTTTACTCTTATGAAATACTAGAGATGTTTGGTCTAGTTAGGTTTTCTTTTTAAGTTTTTCTAATTGGATCTTTTGTTTGGAGATGTTTGGTCTAGTTGGGTTTTGTAAGTCTTTTATGTTTCAAATAGGATCTGGAGATGTTTGGTCCAGGTGATTTGTGAGCTTTATTTTTGTTAATCAATTGTTGGTGTTATGCTCCACCCTATATGTCCTTTTAGTGTAATTTGTGGTGGTAAATAAGCACCAGAGGAGGGTTTTGTGGGAGAAAGATGTACATATAGGGAGGAACATAAGAGCCTTCTCTTGTGCAAATACACTTAGAGTGTATTTGCCATTCTGGTAAAATGCATTGTCTATTGTATAGGACAGGAAGCCAGAGTAAGGCCATGAGAGTATGGGACAGCTGAACATTAAACAGACCACACGAAGGGAAGGCGACACATAGGCGCCTAGGACAGCTGGACACACTAAAAATAGAGGAGACACACAGTCTGCTGATCCAAGATAAAGACACACATACAAAGGAACACATTGAGCTAAATACAGGGCCAAAGCATAGGCCTGTAGAATAGAGGAATGTATAGTATTTTTAGTATAGCTGGACACGCTAAAAACAGAGGAGACACATAGTCTGCTGATCCTAGATAACACACATACAAAAGAACGCATTAAGCTAAGTGCAGGAACAAAGCAAGGGTCTTGTCACCATTATAATCTGACGGAAAGCAGATATGGGCGTTATTGGGAGTGAACAAGCAGGATGCACAGATTGGTATATAATGGTGGCAGATGGACTGAGGGAAGTAACTTCATTTGCATGTGGGATGGACTCATATGTTGTATGTGTATAAATCAGAGCGAGTGCTCTGAAAAAGGTGTGTGTTCCGCGGACCACTCCGGCTTGCTATACTCTTGTATTAAAAGCCCATTGATATCACAAGTGTTATGTACTTGAGTGAAGACCCAAAAGCGGTTTTAACAGAAAACAGAGTTCTTTAATGAAAAAACAGGAATGGCATAAATCCTCTTCCGACGTTGTATAGTGCAGGATGCACCTGCCAGGCCGACTCCGACAGGATAGGACAAGGTGGAAGCAAACGAGACGATAGCTTGCTTCTGGCATGAAAAACACAAACAAGAATCTGACACTGAAAGTAGCAGGAACAGAGAGAGAAATAGAGACCTAATCAGAGGAGAAAGAGAGAACAGGTGGGAAAGGATGAATGAGCTAGTTAGGGGAGATGTAGAACAGCTGAAGAAGGAGAGACAGAGAAGGTAACCTAATAAGACCAGCAGAGAGAGACAGAGTGAAGAGAAAGGACAGGAACAGACATAATAAGACATGACAGTACCCCCCACTCACCGAGCGCCTCCTGGCGCACTCGAGGAGGAAACCTGGCGGCAACGGAGGAAATCATCGATCAGCGAACGGTCCAGCACGTCCCGAGAGGGAACCCAACTCCTCTCCTCAGGACCGTACCCCTCCCAATCCACTAGGTACTGATGACCACGGCCCCGAGGGCGCATGTCCAAAATCTTACGAACCCTGTAGATAGGTGCGCCCTCGACAAGGATGGGGGGGTGGGAGGGACGAGCGGGGGCGCGAAGAACGGGCTTAACACAGGAGACATGGAAGACCGGGTGAACGCGACAAAGATAGCGCGGGAGAAGAAGTCGCACTGCGACAGGATTAATGACCTGAGAAATACGGAACGGACCAATGAACCGCGGGGCCAACTTGCGAGAAGCTGTCTTAAGGGGAAGGTTCTGAGTGGAGAGCCATACTCTCTGACCGCAACAATATCTAGGACTCTTGGTCCTACGCTTATTAGCGGCCCTCACAGTCTGCGCCCTATTACGGCAAAGTGCCGACCTGACCCCCTTCCAGGTGCGCTCGCAACGCTGGACAAAAGCCTGAGCGGAGGGGACGCAGGACTCGGCGAGCTGAGATGAGAACAGCGGAGGCTGGTACCCGAGGCTACTCTGAAAAGGAGATAGACCGGTAGCAGACGAAGGAAGCGAGTTGTGGGCGTACTCTGCCCAGGGGAGCTGTTCTGACCAAGACGCAGGGTTACGAAAAGAAAGACTGCGTAAAATGCGACCAACAGTCTGATTGGCCCGTTCGGCTTGACCGTTAGACTGGGGATGAAAGCCGGACGAGAGACTGACGGAAGCCCCAATCAAACGGCAAAACTCCCTCCAAAATTGAGACGTGAACTGCGGGCCTCTGTCTGAAACGACGTCTGACGGAAGGCCATGAATTCGGAAAACATTCTCGATAATGATCTGAGCCGTCTCCTTAGCAGAAGGGAGCGTAGCGAGAGGAATGAAATGAGCCGCCTTAGAGAATCTATCGACAACCGTAAGAATAACTGACTTCCCCGCTGATGAAGGCAGTCCGGTGATAAAATCTAAAGCGATGTGAGACCACGGTCGAGAGGGAATGGGAAGCGGTCTGAGACGGCCGGCAGGAGGAGAGTTCCCAGATTTAGTCTGCGCGCAGACCGAACAAGCAGCGACAAATCGACGCGCGTCACGTTCCCGAGTGGGCCACCAGAAACGCTGGCGAATGGAAGCGAGCGTACCCCGAACGCCGGGGTGGCCGGCTAACTTGGCAGAGTGGGCCCACTGAAGAACGGCCGGACGAGTAGGAACGGGAACGAACAGAAGGTTCCTAGGACAAGCTCGCGGCGACGGAGTGTGAGCGAGTGCTTGCTTTACCTGCCTCTCAATTCCCCAGACAGTCAACCCGACAACACGCCCCTCAGGGAGAATCCCCTCGGGGTCGGTGGAGACCTCAGAAGAACTGAAGAGACGAGATAAAGCATCAGGTTTGGTGTTTTTTGAGCCCGGACGATAAGAAATAACAAACTCGAAACGAGCGAAAAACAGAGCCCAACGAGCCTGACGCGCATTAAGTCGTTTGGCTGAACGGATGTACTCAAGGTTCCTATGGTCAGTCCAAACGACAAAAGGAACGGTCGCCCCTCCAACCACTGTCGCCATTCGCCTAGGGCTAAGCGGATGGCGAGCAGTTCGCGATTACCAACATCATAGTTACGTTCTGACGGCGATAAGCGATGAGAGAAAATGCGCAAGGATGGACCTTGCCGTCAGAGAGAGAGCGCTGAGAAAGAATGGCTCCCACGCCCACCTCTGACGCGTCAACCTCAACAACAAACTGTCTAGAGATGTCAGGTGTAACAAGAATAGGTGCGGATGTAAAACGATTCTTAAGAAGATCAAAAGCTCCCTGGGCGGAAACGGACCACTTAAAGCACGTCTTAACAGAAGTAAGGGCTGTGAGGGGAGCTGCCACCTGACCGAAATTACGGATGAAACGACGATAGAAATTAGCGAAGCCCAGAAAGCGCTGCAGCTCGACGCGTGACTTAGGAACGGGCCAATCAATGACAGCCTGGACCTTAGCGGGATCCATCTTAATGCCCTCAGCGGAAATAACGGAACCGAGAAAAGGGACAGAGGCGGCATGAAAAGTGCACTTCTCAGCCTTCACATAAAGACAGTTCTCCAAAAGGCGCTGGAGGACGCGTCGCACGTGCTGAACATGAATCGGGAGAGACGGTGAAAAAATCAGGATATCGTCCATGTAAACGAAAACAAAAATGTTCAGCATGTCTCTCAGGACGTCGTTAACTAGTGCCTGAAAGACAGCTGGAGCGTTAACGAGGCCGAAAGGAAGAACCCGGTATTCAAAGTGCCCTAACGGAGTGTTAAACGCCGTCTTCCACTCGTCCCCCTCCCTGATGCGCACGAGATGGTAGGCGTTACGAAGGTCCAATTTGGTGAAAAACCTGGCTCCCTGCAGGATCTCGAAGGCTGAAGACATAAGAGGAAGCGGATAACGATTCTTAACTGTTATGTCATTCAGCCCTCGATAATCCACGCATGGGCGCAGGGACCCGTCCTTCTTCTGAACAAAAAAAAACCCCGCTCCGGCGGGAGAGGAGGAGGAGACTATGGTACCGGCGTCGAGCGAAACAGACAAATAATCCTCGAGAGCCTTACGTTCGGGAGCCGACAGAGAGTATAATCTACCCCGGGGGAGTAGTTCCCGGAAGGAGATCAATACTACAGTCATACGACCGGTGTGGAGGGAGAGAAGTGGCCTTGGAACGACTGAACACCGTGCGCAGATCGTGATACTCCTCCGGCACCCCTGTCAAATCGCCAGGCTCCTCCTGTGAAGAAGAGACAGAGGAAACAGGAGGGATAGCAGACATTAAACAGGTCACATGACAAGAAACATTCCAGGATAGGATAGTATTACTAGACCAATTAATAGAAGGGTTATGGCGCACTAGCCAGGGATGACCCAAAACAACAGGTGTAAAAGGTGAACGAAAAATTAAAAAAGAAATGGTTTCGCTATGATTACCAGAGACAGTGAGGGTTAAAGGCAGCGTCTCACGCTGAATCTTGGGGAGAGAACTACCATCTAAAGCGAACAAGGCCGTGGGCTCCCTAACTGTCTGAGAGGAATGTCATGTTCCCGAGCCCAGGTCTCGTCCATAAAACAGCCCTCCGCCCCAGAGTCTATCAAGGCACTGCAGGAAGCAGATGAACCGGGCCAGCGGAGATGGACCGGAAAGGTAGTGCATGATCTTGAAGGAGAGACCTGAGTAGTTGCGCTCACCAGTAGCCCTCCTCTTACTGATGAGCTCTGGCTTTTACTGGGCATGAGGTGACAAAATGACCAGCGGAGCCGCAGTAGAGACAGAGGCGATTGGTGATTCTCCGTTCCTTCTCCTTGGCCGAGATGCGGATACCCCCAGCTGCATAGACTCAGCATCCGAGCCGGCGGAGGAGGGTGGCAGTGATGCGGCAGGTGGCAGTGATGTGGAGAGGGGAGCAACGGAGAACGCGAACTCCTTTCCACGAGCTCGGCGACGAAGATCAAACCGTCGCTCTATGCGAATAGCGAGAGCTATTAAGGAGTCCAGACTGGAAGGAACCTCCCGGGAGAGGATCTCATCCTTAACCTCGACGAGGAGACCCTCCAGAAAACGAGCGAGCAAAGCCGGCTCGTTCCAGTCACTAGAGGCAGCGAGAGTGCGAAACTCAATAGAATAATCCGTTATGGATCGATTCCCCTGACATAGGGAAGACAGGGCCCTGGAAGCCTCCTCCCCAAAAACAGAACGGTCATAAACCCGTATCATCTCCTCCTTAAAGTCCTGATACTGGTTAATACACTCAGCCCTCGCCTCCCAGATTGCCGTGCCCCACTCACGCGCCCGTCCGGTAAGGAGAGAAATGACGTAGGCGATGCGGGCTGCGCTCCTGGAGTAAGTGTTGGGCTGGAGAGAGAACACCACATCACACTGAGTGAGGAATGAGCGGCACTCAGTGGGCTCCCCAGAGTAACACGGCGGGTTGTTGATCCTGGGCTCCGGAGACTCGGAAACCCTGGAAGTGGGCGGTGGATCGAGGTGGAGTTGGTGAACCTGTCTTGTGAGGTCGGAGACTTGGACGGCCAGGGTCTCAACGGCATGTCGAGCAGCAGACAATTCCTCCTCGTGTCTGCCTAGCATCGCTCCCTGGATCTCGACGGCGGAGTGAAAAGGGTCCGGAGCCGCTGGGTCCATTCTTGGTCAGATTCTTCTGTTATGTACTTGAGTGAAGACCCAAAAGCGGTTTTAACAGAAAACAGAGTTCTTTAATGAAAAAACAGGAATGGCATAAATCCTCTTCCGACGTTGTATAGTGCAGGATGCACCTGCCAGGCCGACTCCGACAGGATAGGACAAGGTGGAAGCAAACGAGACGATAGCTTGCTTCTGGCATGAAAAACACAAACAAGAATCTGACACTGAAAGTAGCAGGAACAGAGAGAGAAATAGAGACCTAATCAGAGGAGAAAGAGAGAACAGGTGGGAAAGGATGAATGAGCTAGTTAGGGGAGATGTAGAACAGCTGAAGAAGGAGAGACAGAGAAGGTAACCTAATAAGACCAGCAGAGAGAGACAGAGTGAAGAGAAAGGACAGGAACAGACATAATAAGACATGACAACAAGTTCTTGTAAGCGTTATATTTGAACCGATTTTCCACGACAATACTAACATTGTACTGCTGCTGTTCCCTCATGTGAAGAGGACCCTGAATATCAACAGAGAGAACCATGAATGGGATATACAGAGGAGAAGACTTCATAGCAGCTGGTGTTGTTGACAGATACTAAGATTAGTCTGTTTGAAGCCCCTGGCTCTGTTTGCCATTGTACCTTATCAAAAGCTCCTGGAACACAATGGAAAGATGTGGGTGTTTTGGATGAAGAAAGTGGTCAGCTCTAACAGCAACTTTCTCTTCCCCATACTGGGCTCCTGCAATGACAACACCCCAAAATCACCAATTCCCGTTGAAACCATACCTGTGGTATAACTAGAGAATTCACACATTGATTGGCTTAAAGATATACCTGAAGCACTGTGGGCAAAATCAAAGACCGACATCGCATGCATGAAAGGAGCTCTGCCAGTTGTGGTCATTCCAAAAAGCACCCACAGACCTTACAAAGCTCAGTACCCTCTTAGCAAAGAAGCAGAAATAGTATCATTCCTGCTCATAGTCCGTTAGTTGAAAGAGGCGCTATGGTTCCCTCCCCGAATTCAACCTGTAAGACACATATTTGACCTATTAGGAAACCATTTGGTGATTATCGATGTTGTACATGCTGGGGGACATTATAATACATGTACATGCTGCTACCATGTTATCCCAGGTGTCTCCAGCTTGTTGGTGCCTTACACTGCTACCATGTTAACCCCAGGTGTCTCCAGCTAGTTGGTACCTAACACTGCTACCGTGTTATCACAGGTGTCTCCAGCTAGTTGGTGCCTAACACTGTTACCATGTTATCCCAGGTGTCTCCAGCTAGTTGGTGCCTAACACTGTTACCGTGTTATCCCAGGTGTCTCCAGCTAGTTGGTGCCTAACACTGCTACCCTGTTATCCCAGGAGTCTCCAGCTAGTTGGTACCTAACACTGTTACCATGTTATCCCAGGTGTCTCCAGCTAGTTGGTGCTTAACACTGTTACCATGTTATCCCAGGTGTCTCCAGCTAGTTGTTGCCTAACACTGCTACCCTGTTATACCAGGAGTCTCCAGCTAGTTGGTGCCTAACACTGCTACCATGTTAACCCAGGTGTCTCCAGCTCGTTGGTTTCTAACACTGTTACCATGTTGTCGCAGGTGTCTCCAGCTAGTTGGTGCCTAACACTGTTACCATGTTATCCCAGGTATCTCCAGCTCGTTGGTACCTAACACTGTTACCGTGTTATCCCAGGTGTCTCCAGCTCGTTGGTACCTAACACTGCTCCCATGTTAACCCCAGGTGTCTCCAGCTAGTTGGTGCCTAAGACTGTTGCCATGTTATCCCACGTGTCTCCAGCTCGTTGATGCCTTACACTGCTACCATGTTATCCCAGGTGTCTCCAGCTTGTTGGTGCCGAACACTGTTACCATGTTATCCCAGGTGTCTCCAGCTAGTTGGTGCCTAACACTGTTTACGTGTTATCCCAGGTGTCTCCAGCTCGTTGGTTTCTAACACTGTTACCATGTTATCCCAGGTGTCTCCAGCTAGTTGGTGCCTAACACTGTTACCATGTTATCCCAGGTGTCTCCAGCTAGTTGGTGCCTAACACTGTTGCCTTGTTATCCCAGGTGTCTCCAGCTAGTTGGTGCCGAACACTGTTACCGTGTTATCCAAGGTGTCTCCAGCTAGTTGGTGCCGAACACTGCTACCGTGTTATCCAAGGTGTCTCCCGCTAGTTGGTGCCTAACACTGTTACCATGTTATCCAAGGTGTCTCCAGCTAGTTGGTGCCTAACACTGCTGCCTAACACTGCTACCCTGTTATCCCAGGTGTCTCCAGCTAGTTGATGCCTAACACTGCTACCCTGTTATCCCAGGTGTCTCCAGCTAGTTGGTGCATAACACTGCTACCCTGTTATCCCAGGTGTCTCCAGCTAGTTGGTGCCGAACACTGTTACCATGTTATCGCAGGTGTCTCCAGCTAGTTGGTGCCTAACACTGTTACCATGTTATCCCAGGTATCTCCAGCTCGTTGGTACCTAACACTGTTACCGTGTTATCCCAGGTGTCTCCAGCTCGTTGGTACCTAACACTGCTCCCATGTTAACCCCAGGTGTCTCCAGCTAGTTGGTGCCTAAGACTGTTGCCATGTTATCCCACGTGTCTCCAGCTCGTTGATGCCTTACACTGCTACCATGTTATCCCAGGTGTCTCCAGCTTGTTGGTGCCGAACACTGTTACCATGTTATCCCAGGTGTCTCCAGCTAGTTGGTGCCTAACACTGTTTACGTGTTATCCCAGGTGTCTCCAGCTCGTTGGTTTCTAACACTGTTACCATGTTATCCCAGGTGTCTCCAGCTAGTTGGTGCCTAACACTGTTACCATGTTATCCCAGGTGTCTCCAGCTAGTTGGTGCCTAACACTGTTGCCTTGTTATCCCAGGTGTCTCCAGCTAGTTGGTGCCGAACACTGTTACCGTGTTATCCAAGGTGTCTCCAGCTAGTTGGTGCCGAACACTGCTACCGTGTTATCCAAGGTGTCTCCCGCTAGTTGGTGCCTAACACTGTTACCATGTTATCCAAGGTGTCTCCAGCTAGTTGGTGCCTAACACTGCTGCCTAACACTGCTACCCTGTTATCCCAGGTGTCTCCAGCTAGTTGATGCCTAACACTGCTACCCTGTTATCCCAGGTGTCTCCAGCTAGTTGGTGCATAACACTGCTACCCTGTTATCCCAGGTGTCTCCAGCTAGTTGGTGCCGAACACTGTTACCATGTTATCGCAGGTGTCTCCAGCTAATTGGTGCCTAACACTGCTACCCTGTTACACTAGCTGGAGACACCTGGGATGAGTGTGAGGTTATTTTCCTGACACCACACTCCGAGGGCACTCACCTCCTCGGGGGCGACCCGTCAGGAAGTCCAGTATGGAGGGTAGTATGGTGTTAAATGCTGAGCTGTAGTCGATGAACAGCATTCTCACATAGGTATTCCTCTTGTCCAGATGGGTTAGGGCCGTGTGCAGTGTGGTTGAGATTGCATCGTCTGTGGACCTATTTGGGCGGTAAGCAAATTGGAGTGGGTCTTGGGTGTCAGGTAGGGTGGAGGTGATATGGTCCTTGACTCGTCTCTCAAAGCACTTCATGATGACGGTAGTCGTTTAGCTCAGTTACCTTCGCTTTCTTGGGAACAGGAACAATGGTGGCCCTCTTGAAGCATGTGGGAACAGCAGACTGGGATAGGGATTGATTGAATATGTCCGTAAACACACCAGCCAGCTGGTCTGCGCATGCTCTGAGGGCGCGGCTGGGGATGCCGTCTGGGTCTGCAGCCTTGCGAGGGTTAACACGTTTAAATGTTTTACTCACCTCGGCTGCAGTGAAGGAGAGGCCGCATGTTTTGGTTGCAGGCCGTGTCAGTGGCACTGTATTGTCCTCGAAGCGGGCAAAAAAGTTATTTAGTCTGCCTGGGAGCAAGACATCCTGGTCCGTGACGGGGCTGGTTTTCATTTTGTAATCCGTGATTGACTGTAGACCCTGCCACATACCTCTTGTGTCTGAGCCGTTGAATTGAGATTCTACTTTGTCTCTATACTGACGCTTAGCTTGTTTGATTGCCTTGCGGAGGGAATAGCTACACTGTTTGTATTCGGTCATATTTCTGGTCGCCTTGCCCTGATTAAAAGCAGTGGTTCGCGCTTTCAGTTTCACGCGAATGCTGCCATCAATCCACGGTTTCTGGTTTGGGAATGTTTTAATCGTTGCTATGGGAACAACATCTTCAACGCACGTTCTAATGAACTCGCACACCAAATCAGCGTATTCGTCAATGTTGTTGTCTGACGCAATACGAAACATATCCCAGTCCACGTGATGGAAGCAGTCTTGGAGTGTGGAATCAGATTGGTCGGACCAGCGTTGAACAGACCTCAGCGTGGGAGCTTCTTGTTTTAGTTTCTGTTTGTAGGCAGGGATCAACAAAATGGAGTCGTGGTCAGTATGTTGACCATTTTTTGGTTTGCCCGAAGTAGTGGCCCAGAAGTACATGGATGATTGAGAATGAGAGCCCTGCTCATTGTTAGGGTACACTAAAATGCAAACAATGCCTTCCAACAAGAAGAAAGATTTCATGTTTGTTTTGATTTTATACCTTTCAATTGGGGAAACAGTAGAACATTGTTTTAGAGTGATCCATGTGTATTCGCAGTAGTGGTTTAGAGTTTATCCCTACTGGAAAGAGAAGGGTCCTGGTTGAAGGAAACCGATATGAAGAGAGTGAAAATAACTAAGACAGTGATAAAGACAGTATAATGGAAAGAATCATGGTACTCATGATCTATCAGTTGATGGCAAATGTAAAGTGTTTACAGTATGTGAATGGTATTATTAGTGGCTTTCAGATCGCACTCTAATAATGCACCATCTTAGTCATTTGAAGAAGCTAGTTTCAATACAAGGTCACCAGAAGAAATCATCCAAGATGGCGTAGCAGTGGAGATGTCTGTTTTGATTGTCTTGTCCCGTACAGTGGGGAGAACAAGTATTTGATACACTGCCGATTTTGCAAGTTTTCCTACTTACAAAGCATGTAGAGGTCTGTAATTTTTATCATAGGTATACTTCAACTGTGAGAGACGGAATCTAAAACAAAAATCCAGAAAATCACATTGTATGAATTTTAAGTAATTAATTTGCATTTTATTGCATGACATAAGTATTTGATACATCAGAAAAGCAGAACTTAATATTTGGTACAGAAACCTTTGTTTGCAATTACAGAGATCATACGTTTCCTGTAGTTCTTGACCAGGTTTTCACACACTGCAGCAGGGATTTTGGCCCACTCCTCCATACAGACCTTCTCCAGATCCTTCAGGTTTCGGGGCTGTCGCTGGGCAATACGGACTTTCAGCTCCCTCCAAAGATTTTCTTTTGGGTTCAGGTCTGGAGAATGGCTAGGCCCTTGAGATGCTTCTTACGGAGCCACTCCTTAGTTGCCCTGGCTGTGTGTTTCGGGTCGTTGTCATGCTGGAAGACCCAGCCACGACCCATCTTCAATGCTCTTACTGAGGGAAGGAGGTTGTTGGCCAAGATCTCATGATATATGGCCCCATCCATCCTCCCCTCAATACGGTGCAGTGTCCTGTCCCCTTTGCAGAAAAGTATCCCCAAAAATGATGTTTCCACCTCCATGCTTCACAGTTGGGATGGTGTTCTTGGGGTTGTACTCATTCTTCTTCTTCCTCCAAACACGGCGAGTGGAGTTTAGACCAAAAAGCTATATGTTTGTCTCATCAGACCACATGACCTTCTCCCATTCCTCCTCTGGATCATCCAGATGGTCATTGGCAAACTTCAGACGGACCTGGACATGCACTGGCTTGAGCAGGGGGACCTTGCGTGCGCTGCAAGATTTTAATCCATGACAGCGTAGTGTGTTACTAATGGTTTACTTTGAGACTGTGGTCCCAGCTCTCTTCAGGTCATTGACCACGTCCTGCCATGTTGTTCTGGGCTGATCCCTCATCTTCATCATGATCATTGATGCCCCACGAGGTGAGATCTTGCATGGAGCCCCAGACCGAGGGTGATTGACCGTCATCTTGAACTTCTTCCATTTTCTAATAATTGCGCCAACAGTTGTTGCCTTCTCACCAAGCTGCTTGCCTATCGTCCTGTAGCACATCCCAGACTTGTGGAAGTCTACAATATAACCCTGATGTCCTTACACAGCTCTCTGGTCTTGGCCATTGTGGAGAGGTTGGAGTCTGTTTGATTGAGTGTGTGGACAGGTGTCTTTTATACAGGTAACGAGTTCAAACAGGTGCAGTTAATACAGGTAATGATTGGAGAACAGGAAGGCTTCTTAAAGAAAAACTAACAGGTCTGTGAGAGCCAGAGTTCTTACTGGTTGGTAGGTGATCAAATACTTATGTCATGCAATAAAATGCAAATTAATCACTTAAAAATCATACAATGTGATTTTCTGGATTTTTGTTTTTGTCTCTCACAGTTCAAGTGTACCTATGATAAAAATGACAGACCTATACATGCTTTGTAAGTAGGAAAACCTGCAAAATCGGCAGTGTATCAAATACTTGTTCTCCCCATTGTATGTATTATTTCTTTGATCCATTGTTCCATCTATGGACTGAACATACTTTCCTGCAACCCACCTCACTCAATGTGGTCTGGATCTGCTATTTTTACACTTTTGAAAGAGAACCCCCTTCTGGAGCTAACCATCTAACTAGCTACTAGTTAGGAGTTAGCCTGGAGCTAGCCTCGAACGAGCTGAAGAAATTCCGTCAAGCAACCCCTGGGCTTCAATTACCTCTTTTGCCAATTGGCCTGGACCCTTTACTGCCGACACGGAGCCTTGCCGATCTATCACGACTGGTCTATTGACAAAACCATCCAAGGGGGTTTCTGCCCGAAGCAAGCACCAGTTAGCCTGGAGCTAACCTCATGCTAGGCCCTTCTCCCGGCTAGCCAAAGATTTACAACAGACAATTCCTGGGCTTCAATACATCTTCTGCCGATTGGCCTGGGCCCTTTGCTGCCGACACGGAGCCCCATCGATCCATCACAACTGGTCTGCCGACATAACCGTCCAAAGGGTGGGGGGGTTCAACAGACTCTTGGTGTGACGTCCCCTGAGGCCCATCTGCCAGCCTGCTGCAAGCCCCGGCCTGCTAGCTGTCTGAACCGCCGTTCCTCCTGCTCGCCTAGCTACTCACTGGACCCTATGATCGCTTGTCTACATATGCCTCTCCCTAATGTCAATATGCCTTGTCTATTGCTGTTTTGGTTAGTATTTCTGCCTTTTTTCACAGTAGAGCCTCTAGCCCAATATGCCTCAGCTCGTCCTTATGTTCCACCCCCCACACATGCGGTGACCGTACCTGGCTTAAATGGTGCCTCGAGAGACAAAACCTCTCTCATTGTCACTCAATGCCTAGGCCGCACCAGAAACCTGCTCCTTTTTCTCTCTCTTCCGAACACACGAGACAACCAGTTCTTTTAGTCTTTAGCCGTACTCTTATCCTACTCCTCCTCTGTTCCTCTGGTGATGTAGAAGTTAACCCAGGCCCTGCAGCCCCCAGCATCACTCCCATTCCCCAGGCGCTGTTGACTTCTGTAACCGTAAAAGCCTTGGTTTGATGCATGTTAACGTTAGAAGCCCCCTCCCTACGTTTGTTTTATTCACTGCTTAAGCACACGCCACCAACCCGGTTGTTCTAGCCGTGTCTGAATCCTGGCTTAGGAAGGCCACAGAAAATCCTGAAATTTCCATCACTAACTATACCTCCATATGTGAACTGATCAACCCCCATCTATCTTGAGTTCGAACTGTTAGGTGACCTAAATTGGGACATGATTAACACCCCGGAACGTTCTACAATTTAAGCTAGATGCCCTCAGTCTCACACAAATCATCAAGGAACCTACCAGGTACAACCCGAAATCCGTAACCATGGGCACCCTCTTAGTTATCATCCTGACAAACCTCCCCTCTAAATACACCTGTGCTGTCTTCAATCAGGATCTCAGCGATCACTGCCTCATTGCCTGCATGCATAATGTGTCCCCAGTCAAACTACCACCCCTCATCACTATCAAACGCTCTCTAAAACACTTCAGCGAGCTGGCCTTTCTAATCGACCTGGCCCGGGTATCCTGGAAGGATATTGACCTCTTCCCGTCAGTAGAGGGTGCCTGGTTGCTCTTCAAACGTGCTTTCCTCTCCATCTTAAATAAGCATGCACCATTCAAAAAATGGAGAACTAAGAACAGATATAGTCCTTGGTTCACCCCAGACCGGACTGGCCAGAACAAAATTATCCTGCGGCGTTCTGCATTAGCATCAAATAGCCCCGGTGATATGAAACTTTTCAGGGAAGTCAGAAACCAATATACTCAGTCAGTTAGGTAAGTTAAGGCTAGCTTTTTCAAACAGAAATTTGCTTCCTGTGCACTAATTCCAAAATGTTTTGGGACACTGTAAAGTCCATGGAGAAAAAGAGCACCCATTGCACTGAGGATAGGAAACTGTCACCACCGACAAATCCACTATAATTGAGAATTTCAATAAGCATTTTTCTACGACTGGCCATGCTTTCCACCTGGCTACCCCTACCCTGGCCAATGTCTCTGCATCCCCTGCAGCAAATTGCCCAAATTCAACCCCCCCCCCCCCCCCGGTTCTCCTTCACCCAAATCCAGACAGCTGATGATCTGAAAGAACTGCAAAGTCTGGATCCCTACAAATCAGCTGGGCTAGACAATCTGGACCCTCTCTTTTGAAAATATCCGCCAAAATTGTTGCAAACCCTATTGCTAGCCTTTTCAACCTCTCTTGTCGTCTGAGATCCACAAAGTTTGGAAAGCTGCCGCGGTCATCCATCCTCTAAAATCTACGAAAGCCAAGTAAATAAACAGACCACCGACCATTCCGAATCCCACCGTACCTTCTCCGCTATGCAATCTAGTTTCCATGCTCGTCATGGCTGCACCTCAGCCACACTCAAGGTTCTAAACGACATCATAACGGAAATCGATAAAAGACAGTACTGTGCAGCCGTCTTCATTGACCTGTCCAAGGCTTTCGACTCTGTCAATCATTGCATTCTTATTGGCAGACTCAATAGCCTTGGCTTCTCAAATGACTGCCTCGCCTGGTTCACCAACTACTTCCCAGATGGAGTTCAGTGTGTCATCAGAGGACCTGTTGTCCGGATCTCTGATGTTGCTCTTGTTGCTGGTGATTCTCTGATCCACCTCTATGCAGACAACACCATTCTGTATACATCTGGCACTTCTTTGGACATTGTGTTAACTAACCTCCAGACGAGCTTCAATGCCATACAACACTCTTCCGTGGCCTCCAACTGCTTTTAAATGCTAGTAAAACCGATTGCTGCCCGCACCCTCCAGCCTGGCCAGCATCACTACTCTTGATGGTTCTGACCTAGAATATGTGGGTACAAATACCTACGTGTATGGTTAGACTGTAAACTCTCCTTCCAGACTGACATTAATCTACAATCCAAAATGATATCTAGAATCGGCTTCCTATTTCGCAACAAAGCCTCCTTCACTCATACCGCCAAATATACCCTTGTAAAACTGAATATCCTATCGATCCTTGACTTCGGCGATGCCATTTACAAAATAGCCCCCAACACTCTACTCAGCAAACTGAATTTAGTCTATCACAGTGCCATCCATTTTATCACCAAATCCCCTCTCGTTGGCTGGCCCTCAGTATATATCTGTCGCCAAACCCACTGGCTCCAGGTCATCTATAAGTCTTTGTTAGGTTAAGCCCCGCCTCACTGGTCACCATAGCAACACCCACCCATAGCACGCGCTCCAGCAGGTACATTGCACTGGTCAGCCCCAAAGCCGACACTTCATTGGCCGCCTTTCCTTCCAGTTCTCAGCTGCCAACGAATTGCAAAAATCTCTGAAGCTGGAGTCTTATGTCTCCCTCTCTAACTTTAAGCATCAGCTGTCTGAGCAGTTTACAGATCACTGTACCTGTACATAGCCAATCTGTAAATAGCACACCCGACTACCTCATCCCCATATTATTACTTACCCACTTGCTCTTTTGCATCCCAGTATCTCTACTTGCACATTCATCATCTGCACATCTATCGCTCCAGTATTAATGCTGAATTGCAATTATTTTCACCTCTAGGGCCTATTTATTGCATACCTCCCTACTCTTCTACATTTTCACACACTGTACATAGATTTTTCTATTTTTCTTTTGTGTTAAATAAAGGTGAAATAACAATTTAATTAAAGGGGTGTGTGCTCTGTCCCCTCCTGTTCTCCCTGTTCCCTCATGACTGCACGGCCAGGCACGACTCCAACACCATCCTTAAATTTGCCGATGACATAACAGTGGTAGGCCTGATTACCGACAACAACAAGATAGCCAATAGGGAGGAGGTGGCCGTGCGGTGCCAGGACATCAAACTCTTGCTCAACATGATCAAGACAAAGGAGATGATTGTGGAGTACAGGAAAAGGACCGAGCACGCCCCCATTCTCATCGACTGGGCTGTATAGGAGCAGGTTGAGAGCTTCAAGTTCCTTGGTGTCCACATCACCATCAAACTATCATGGTCCAAGCACACCAAGACAGTTGTGAAGAGGGCACGACAAAACCTATTCCCTTCAGGAGGCTGAAAAGATTTGGCAAATTTGTCCCCAGGCACTACAGAGGGTAGTGCGTATGACCCAGTACATCACTGGGACCAAGCTTCCTGCCATCCAGGACCTCAATACCAGGCAGTGTCAGAGGAAGGCCCTAAAAATGGTAAAAAACTCCAGCCACTCTAGTCATATACTGTTCTCTGCTACCACACAGCATGCAGTACCAGAACGTCAAGTCTAGGTTCAAGAGGCTTCTTAACAGTTACTACACCCAAGCCATAAGACTCCTGAACAGCTAATCAAATGGCTACCCAGACTATTTGCATAGGCTGAGTGAATGAGGAGCAGATGTCATCAACCTTTTTTCAAAGTGGTAGACAAAGTTGTCTGCAGAGGAGGAGGGAGTGGGTGGAGTTGGACTATTAATTAACCTGTTGCGTCTCTAGGGGCAGTATTTTCAATTTTGGGAAAAAAACCTTCCCGTTTTAAACAGGATATTTGATCAGGACAAGATGCTGGAATATGCATATAATTGACAGCTTTGGATAGGACACACTCTAACGTTTCCAAAACTGTAAAGATATTGTCTGTGAGTATAACAGAACTGATGTTGCAGGCGAAAGCCTGAGAAAAATCCAATCCGGAAGTGCCCCATATTTTGAAAGCGCTGCGTTCCAATGAGTCCCTATTGAGCTGTGAATGTCCTATCAACGAGCTTATGCTTTCTACGTATTCCCCAAGGTGTCTACAGCATTGTGACGTAGTTTTACACATTTATGTTGAAGAATAGCCGTAGGCGGCTACATTGCGTAAGTGGTCACATGATGGCTCCCAGGGTGACTCTCGCGTAAAATACAGAGGTAGCCATTACTCCAATCGGTCCTACTGAAAAACGAATTGTCCCGATGGATATATTATCGAATAGATATTAGAAAAACACCTTGAGGATTCATTATAAACAACGTTTGCCATGTTTCTGTCGATATTATGGAGCTAATTTGGAATATTTTTTGCCGTTTTCGTGACTGCAATTTCCGGGCGATTTCTCAGCCAAACGTGAAGAACAAACGGAGCTATTTTGCCTACAAAAATTGTCTTTTGGGGAAAAAAAATCAACTTTGGCTATCTACCTGGGAGTTTCGTGAGTGAAAACATCCGAAGTTCATCAATGGTAAACGATTTAATTTGATTGCTTTTCTGAAGGCATAATGCTATGCTAGGCTATCGATAAACTTACACAAATGCTTGTCTAGCTTGGCTGTAAAGCATATTTTGAAAATCTGAGATGACAGGGTGATTAACAAAAGGCTAAGCTATGTCTCAATATATTTCATTTGTGATTTTCATGAATAGGAATATTTTCTAGGGATATTTATGTCCGTTGCGTTATGCTAATTAGTGTCAGGCGATGATTACGCTCCTGGATCCGGGGGAGGAGAATGTGGAAAACAGTTTCCAAGGGTTAGAGGTAGAATGTTGAAATTTAGACTGATAAAAGTGATAAAGTGATAAATGCTAGGTCCTCCTCCGGAAGTTTTGTTTTCCTTCATTTTCGCTCAGCTGCCCACAGCCAAGTTCTGTAAGCTTGCAATGAGTCACTCAGCCACGGAGCAGGAGGGGTGGGCCAAGCCGGCCGGGAAGAAAGGGGACAGTGCGAGTCATTGGATGCAGAAAGACGGGAGAGTAGGGTCGAAGAGGCAAAATCAGAATGAAGAAGGATTTAGCAGAAGGGAAAGAGGATAGAAGAGAAGAGAGCAGTGGGAGATAAAGAGAGCGAAGATTGTGACGGCGCATGACCATCTAGGCTGAGTGGTTAGGGATGGAGAAGAGATGGAAACAAAGTAGTGTTTAGAGACCTGGAGGGACGTTGCAGTGAGATTAGTAGGCGAGCAGCCTCTAGTAAAGATGAGGTAAAGCATATTGCCTGCCTTGTGAGTTGGAGGGGATTGGGAAAGAGGCAAGGAGAGACAATAATCAAAGGCAGACGTTGGAAGGTTGAAGTTGCCAAGTACGAAGAGCGGTGAGGTCATCAGGAAATGAGCTTATCAAGGTGTCAAGCTCATTGACGAACTCTCCAAGGGCACCTGATGGGCGATAGATTACAATAATGTTAAGCTTGAGTGGACAAGTGACAGTGACATCATGGAATTCAAACCCTATTACAGGGGCTGAGTCACTGGCTTACTGGGGCTCTTTCATACCGTCCCTAGGAGGGGTGCGTCACTTGAGTGGTTGAGTCACTGATGTGATCTTCCTGTCCGGGTTGGCGCCCCCCCCTTGGGTTATGCCTTGGCGGAGATCTTTGTGGGCTATACTCGGCCTTGTCTCAGGATGGTCAGTTGGTGGTTGAAGATATCCCTCTAGTGGTGTGGGGGCTGTGCTTTGGCAAAGTGGGTGGGGTTATATCCTTTCTGTTTGGCCCTGTCTGGGGGTGTCCTCGGATGGGGCCACAGTGTCTCCTGACCCCTCCTGTCTCAGCCTCCAGTATTTATGCTGCAGTAGTTAATGTGTCGGGGGGCTAGGGTCAATTTGTTATATCTGGAGTACTTCTGATGTCCTATTCGGTGTCCTGTGTGAATTTAAGTGTGCTCTCTCTAATTCTCTCTTTCTTTCTCTCTCTCGGAGGACCTGAGCCCTAGGACCATGCCTCAGGACTACCTGACATGATGACTCCTTGCTGTCCCCAGTCCACCTGGCCGTGCTGCAGCTCCAGTTTCAACTGTTCTGCCTTGTTATTCTTGGACCATGCTGGTCATTTATGAACATTTGAACATCTTGGCCATGTTCTGTTATAATCTCCACCCGGCACAGCTAGAAGAGGACTGGCCACCCCACATAGCCTGGTTCATCTCTATGTTTCTTCCTAGGTTTTGGCCTTTCTAGGGAGTTTTTCCTAGTCACCGTGCTTCTACACCTGCATTGCTTGCTGTTTTAGGCTGGGTTTCTGTACAGCACTTCGAGATATCAGCTGATGTACGAAGGGCTATATAAATAGATTTGATTTGATTTGACAGATGACAGAGGGAGATAAGAGATAATCTCCAGGTAGGAGAAATGTGTAGCTATGTTCAACCACGAGACAACCAGATGCTCTCAGACTATGAGAGAAAACATAGTCACATGAAGAACGAGCAGCTGGAGTAGCGGTGTGGGGGGAAGTCAAGGGACTGAAGGGCAGCATAGGATAAGAGGAACTCAGCGTTCTTGACCACATATTTGCAGTTCCAGACACAGCCAAAGACCAGGAATTCCACATGAATTGTTGCTACCCTGACCTTGGTGAACATGGTGGCTCGTCACCTTCAACATGCTAAATCATATCATCACAGAGGGGGACTGAGGATGCTACTCTGACCTTGGTGAACATGGTGGCTAGTCACCTTCAACATGCTAAATCATATCATCACAGAGGGGGACTGAGGATGCTACTCTGACCTTGTTGAACGACTGAGGATGCTACTCTGACCTTGTTGAACACGGTGGCTAGTCACCTTCAACATGCTAAATCACACCATCACAGAGGGTGACTGAGGATGCTACTCTGACCTTGTTGAACGACTGAGGATGCTACTCTGACCTTGTTGAACACGGTGGCTAGTCACCTTCAACATGCTAAATCACATCATCACAGAGGGGGACTGAGGATGCTACTCTGACCTTGTTGAACACGGTGGCTAGTCACCTTCAACATGCTAAATCACATCATCACAGAGGGGGATTGAGGATGCTACTCTGACCTTGGTGAACATGGTGGCTAGTCACCTTCAACATGCTAAATCACACCATCACAGAGGGGGACTGAGGATGCTACTCTGACCTTGTTGAACACGGTGGCTAGTCAACTTCAACATGCTAAATCACACCATCACAGAGGGGGACTCAGGATGCTACTCTGACCTTGTTGAACACGGTGGCTAGTCAACTTCAACATGCTAAATCACACCATCACAGAGGGGGACTGAGGATGCTACTCTGACCTTGTTGAACACGGTGGCTCGTCACCTTCAACATGCTAAATCACACCATCACAGAGGGGGACTGAGGATGCTACTCTGACCTTGTTGAACGACTGAGGATGCTACTCTGACCTTGTTGAACACGGTGGCTAGTCACCTTCAACATGCTAAATCACATCATCACAGAGGGGGACTGAGGATGCTACTCTGACCTTGTTGAACACGGTGGCTAGTCACCTTCAACATGCTAAATCACACCATCACAGAGGGGGACTGAGGATGCTACTCTGACCTTGTTGAACACGGTGGCTAGTCACCTTCAACATGCTAAATCACACCATCACAGAGGGGGACTGAGGATGCTACTCTGACCTTGTTGAACGACTGAGGATGCTACTCTGACCTTTTTGAACACGGTGGCTAGTCACCTTCAACATGCTAAATCACACCATCACAGAGGGGGACTGAGGATGCTACTCTGACCTTGTTGAACACGGTGGCTAGTCACCTTCAACATGCTAAATCACACCATCACAGAGGGGGACTGAGGATGCTACTCTGATCTTGTTGAACGACTGAGGATGCTACTCTGACCTTGTTGAACACGGTGGCTAGTCACCTTCAACATGCTAAATCACATCACAGAGGGGGACTGAGGATGCTACTCTGACCTTGTTGAACACGGTGGCTAGTCAACTTCAACATGCTAAATTATACCATCACAGAGGGGGACTCAGGATGCTACTCTGACCTTGTTGAATGACTGAGGATGCTACTCTGACCTTGTTGAACACGGTGGCTAGTCACCTTCAACATGCTAAATCACACCATCACAGAGGGGGACTGAGGATGCTACTCTGACCTTGTTGAACACGGTGGCTAGTCACCTTCAACATGCTAAATCACATCATCACAGAGGGGGACTGAGGATGCTACTCTGACCTTGGTGAACATGGTGGCTAGTCACCTTCAACATGCTAAATCACATCATCACAGAGGGGGACTGAGGATGCTACACTGACCTTGTTGAACACGTAGGCTAGTCACCTTCAACATGCTAAATCACACCATCACAGAGGGGGACTGAGGATGCTACTCTGACCTTGTTGAACGACTGAGGATGCTACTCTGACCTTGTTGAACACGGTGGCTAGTCACCTTCAACATGCTAAATCACATCATCACAGAGGGGGATTGAGGATGCTACTCTGACCTTGGTGAACATGGTGGCTAGTCACCTTCAACATGCTAAATCACACCATCACAGAGGGGGACTGAGGATGCTACTCTGACCTTGTTGAACATGGTGGCTAGTCACCTTCAACATGCTAAATCACATCATCACAGAGGGGGACTGAGGATGCTACTCTGACCTTATTGAACGACTGAGGATGCTACTCTGACCTTGTTGAACACGGTGGCTAGTCACCTTCAACATGCTAAATCACACCATCACAGAGGGGGACTGAGGATGCTACTCTGACCTTGTTGAACACGGTGGCTAGTCACCTTCAACATGCTAAATCATATCATCACATTTTATTTATTGATTTTAGTTCAGGTTTCATTACAATGCAAATCCACACACTGCTGAAATGACTACTGGACCTGAACATCCAGGTAAGTGGATAGATGAAGGACTTCAACTGACCGCCCACAGAGGTCCCATGAATTGGTCCCTCTCTGATGAATTGACCCTGAACACAGGGGGCCCTCTCTGATGACCTGACCCTGATCACAGGGGGTTCCTCTGTAATGAACTGACCCTGATCACAGGGGCCCTCTCTGATGAACTGACCCTGAACACAGGGGGGCCTCTCTGATGAACTGACCCTGATCACAGGGGCCCTCTCTGATGACCTGACCCTGATCACAGGGGGCCCTCTCTGATGAACTGACCCTGAACACAGGGGGGCCTCTCTGATGAACTGACCCTGATCACAGGGGGTTCCTCTGTAATGAACTGACCCTGAACACAGGGGGGCCTCTCTGATGACCTGACCCTGAACACAGGGGCCCTCTCTGATGAACTGACCCTGAACACAGGGGGCCTCTCTGATGAACTGACCCTGATCACAGGGGCCCTCTCTGATGAACTGACCCTGAACACAGGGGGGCCTCTCTGATGAACTGACCCTGATCACAGGGGGTTCCTCTGTAATGAACTGACCCTGAACACAGGGGGCCTCTCTGATGACCTGACCCTGAACACAGGGGGGCCTCTCTGATGACCTGACCCTGAACACAGGGGGGCCTCTCTGATGAACTGACCCTGATCACAGGGGCCCTCTCTGATGAACTGACCCTGAACACAGGGGGCCCTCTCTGATGAACTGACCCTGAACACAGGGGGGCCTCTCTGATGAACTGACCCTGATCACAGGGGGCCTCTCTGATGAACTGACCCTGAACACAGGGGGGCCTCTCTGATGAACTGACCCTGAACACAGGGGCCCTCTCTGATGAACTGACCCTGATGACAGGGGCCCTCTCTGATGAACTGACCCTGATCACAGGGGGGCCTCTCTGATGAACTGACCCTGATCACAGGGGGGCCTCTCTGATGAACTGACCCTGAACACAGGGGGGCCTCTCTGATGAACTGACCCTGAACACAGGGGCCCTCTCTGATGAACTGACCCTGATGACAGGGGCCCTCTCTGATGAACTGACCCTGATCACAGGGGGGCCTCTCTGATGAACTGACCCTGAACACAGGGGGCCCCTCTCTGATGAACTGACCCTGATCACAGGGGCCCTCTCTGATGAACTGACCCTGATCACAGGGGGGCCTCTCTGATGAACTGACCCTATATATTAGGTCCTGAAGTGGCCGAGAGCCACCCTGAGGACTGTGAGATTGTTTTTTTCCTGCTTGACAACTGTGTGTCTGAACGTGGGGAAAGAACATTGTGTTCTGATAGCCAGCCCACAACGGGTTCAGGGACCTCGGCAACCAGTAACCCTCTTGACCTAGCCACTTGGGAGCACTGTTGCCACAGTAAATGTTTGGGGAGGAGGGCCCTGAGCCACACAACCTTATGGCAAACTGGCTCATCCAAATACAACCACCTGTCCTCTCAGGAAGCCTGAGAACAGGCCCTGTTTATTCAGATTAGCACCCCTTTGAGCCTCTGGAGCTAAGTAACTTGCCACCCATCTGCAAAATTTTTATAGGGGGGAGATCTCCACTACAGAGATAAATACTTTCCCCCAAACCTGGAAGATCTCCACGACAAAGTAAATAACTTCCCTTAAACCTGGAGGCTCTCCCCTACAGAGATAAATACCTTCCCTTAAACCTGGAGGCTCTCCCCTACAGAGATAAATACCTTCCCTTAAACCTGGAGGCTCTCCCCTACAGAGATAAATACCTTCCCTTAAACCTGGAGGCTCTCCCCTACAGAGATAAATACCTTCCCTTAAACCTGGAGGCTCTCCCCTACAGAGATAAATACCTTCCCTTAAACCTGGAGGCTCTCCCCTACAGAGATAAATACCTTCCCTTAAACCTGGAGGCTCTACCCTACAGAACACACACATTCAACATTAACATTACACTGTCAACATTGTATTAGTCACAACCTTTTGATTGCTCAGCCCTTAATCAGGTTATTGATTAGCTGATTGATTAAGGATGATTACATCATCACTGCTGACCTCTGACCTTGGGGGTTCTGGATTACAGGATGTGTTACCGTGGTGATCAGGGGACGTATTATGGAATATCACTTTAATCCCCCGGAATTAATGCATTTACAGTGCATTAATCCCCCGGAATTAGTGAACACGGAATGAAGGGCATGCATATTATATTGTTTGTCTGTCTATCTGTCTGTGTCTGTCTGTGCGTGCGTGCTAGCCTCCCAGATGTTCAGTTGACCTTCATCTGAAAATATTTCAGAATGGACAGATGAGAAGAGGAAGTGGTCTCTGGATTACCTCCGGAACAGAGGGGAGAGAGAGATGATGATGGTAAGAGTGTTGGCTTCTCATCAACAGATTCACCAACCAATTCAGTTCTCTAAATCCTCATCAACAGCCAATCAATAACATTAATTGAGACTGTTTGTATATAATATGGATCTAATTGTACTGCTTACATGAGTTAATTGATGTGGAATAAAGTGCCATGTAGTTATGGTCTGTTCTGGACTTGGGGATTGTGAAGAGACCACTGGTGGCGTGTCTTGTGGGGAATGCATGGGTGTCTGCGCTGTGTGCCAGTAGTTCAAACAGACTGCTCGGTGCATTCAACATGTCAACACCTGTTCTGTTACAGTTATTAGTAACTGGAAGAAGCAATTTCATAAATGTGTCAGGTGTTTGTTTGCTGCTCCTTACACACCACAGACCAACAAATATTTATATCAACAACATAGATATCAATACAAAACTTTTGTGCAAGAGCACGGCGCAAAATACTCAGAGGTTAACCTTTTGTGTGTAGGGGGCAGTATTTTCGTTATTGGCTAAAAAACGTACCCATATGAAAAGGCCTATTTCTCAGCCCCAGAAACTAGAATATGCATATAATTGTCAGATTAGGATAGAAAACACTCTAAAGTTTCTAAAACTGTCAAAATATTGTCTGTAAGTATAACTGATATTGCAGGCGAAAACCTGAGGAAAATCCAATCAGGAAGTGCCTCTTATTTTGAAACCTCTCTGTTCCTATGCATGCCTATCCTCCATTTAAAGGGATATCAACCAGATACATTTTTCTATGGCTTCCCTAAGGTTTCAACAGTCTTTAGAAATAGATTCATGCTTTTATTTTGAAAAATTAGCGAGAAAGATCACATTGCGTAAGTGGATAGGTGGGGGTTCTCAGAGTGAGTTTTACGCAACAGAGTAAAGTGGCCAATGTTTCTCCCTGTCCTATTGAAAAACCTACACTCCCGGTTGATAATTATCGAATATATATTTTAAAAACAACCTGAGGATTGACTATAAAAAACGTTTGACATGTTTCTGTGGACATTATGGATATTATTTGGAATTTTCGTCTGCATTGTCGTGACCGCTCTTTCCTGTGGATTTCTGAACATAACGCGACAAACAAACAGAGGTATTTTGGATATTAAAATAATCTTTATGGAACAAAAGGAACATTTGTTGTGTAACTGGGAGTCTCGTGAGTAAAAACATCTGAAGATCATCAAAGGTAAACGATTAATTTGATAGCATTTCTGATTTTCGTGACCAAGCTACCTGATGCTAAGTGTCCTTAAGGTTTTGTCATGCGATCGATAAACTTACACAAACCCTTGGATTGCTTTCGCTGTAAAGCTTAATTTCAACATCTGAGACGACAGGTGGATTAACAAAAGGCTAAACTGTGTTTGCAATATTGCACTTTTAGTAATATTATTTGACTGTTGCGCTATGCTATTCAGCGATTGCTGATGACAATTATCCCGCTTAAGGGATGGGTAGCGTCAAGAAGTTAAGAAGAATCCTATAGTGTCAGAATGGTGTTCATGGGAGGACACCATGGAAGAAGCCACTGCTGTCCCAAAAAAACATTGCTGCATGTCTGAAGTTTGCAAAAGTGCATCTGGATGCTAAACAGTGGTACTGGCACTGGTACTGGTACTGGCATTTCCCAAGTTTATCAAGACATTTTGCAGGAGAATGTTAGGCTATTTTTTATTTTTTTCACCTTTATTTAACCAGGTAGGCTAGTTGAGAACAAGTTCTCATTTACAACTGCGACCTGGCCAAGATAAAGCATAGCAGTATGAACAGACAACAACACAGAGTTACACATGGAGTAAACAATAAACATGTCAATAACACAGTAGAAAAAAAGAAAAAAAAGAGTCTATACACATTGTGTGCAAAAGGCATGAGGAGGTAGGCGAATAATTACAATTTAGCAGATTAACACTGGAGTGATAAATGGGGTGGGCTATTTACTGATGGCCTATGTACAGCTGCAGCGATCGGTTAGCTGCTCAGATAGCAGATGTGTAAAGTTGGTGAGGAGATGTTTGATATTTTATTTTTTTATTTTACCTTTATTTAACCAGGCAAGTCAGTTAAGAACAAATTCTTATTTTCAATGATGGCCTAGGAACAGTGGGTTAACTGCCTGTTCAGGGGCAGAATGACAGACTTGTACCTTGTCATCTTGGGGGTTTGAACTCACAACCTTCCGGTTACTAGTCCAATGCTCTAACCACTAGGCTACCCTGCTGCCCCAATATGAGTCTGGAAGGAGAGTTTACAGTCTATCCAGACACCTAGGTACTTATAGATGTCCACATATTCTAGGTCGGAACCATCCAGGGTGGTGATGCTAGTCGGGCGTGCGGGTGCAGGCAGTGAACGGTTGAAAAGCTTGTATTTGGTTTTACTAGCGTTTAAGAGCAGTTGGAGGCCACGGAAGGAGTGTTGTATGGCATTGAAGCTTGTTTGGAGGTTAGATAGCACAGTGTCCAAGGAAGGGCCAGAAGTATACAGAATGGTGTCGTCTGCGTAGAGGTGGATCAGGGAATCGCCCGCAGCAAGAGCAACATCATTGATATATACAGAGAAAAGAGTCGGCCCAAGAATTGAACCCTGTGGCACCCCCATAGAGACTGCCAGAGGACCGGAAAACATGCCCTCCGATTTAACACACTGAACTCTGTCTGCAAAGTAGTTGGTGAACCAGGCAAGGCAGTCATTAGAAAAACCGAGGCTACTGAGTCTGCCGATAAGAATATGGTGATTGACAGAGTCGAAAGCTTTGGCCAGGTCGATGAAGACGGCTGCACAGTACTGTCTTTTATCGATGGCGGTTATGATATTGTTTAGTACCTTGAGCGTGGCTGAGGTGCACCCGTGACCGGCTTGGAAACCAGATTGCACAGCGGAGAAGGTACGGTGGGATTCGAGATGGTCAGTGATCTATTTGTTGACTAGGCTTTCAAAGACCTTAGATAGGCAGGGCAGGATGGATATAGGTCTGTAACAGTTTGGGTCCAGGGTGTCACCCCCTTTGAAGAGCTTTCCAATCCTTGGGGATCTCAGACGATATGAAAGAGATGTTGAACAGGCTGGTAATAGGGGTTGCGACAATGGCGGCGGATAGTTTCAGAAATAGAGGGTCCAGATTGTCAAGACCAGCTGATTTGTACGGGTCCAGGTTTGCAGCTCTTTCAGAACATCTGCTATCTGGATTTGGGTAAAGGAGAAGCTGGGGAGGCTCGGGCGAGTAGCTGTGGGGGGGGGACGGAGCTGTTGGCTGAGGTTGAAGTAGCCAGGAGGAAGGCATGGCCAGCCGTTGAGAAATGCTTATTGAATTTTTCGATTATCATGGATTTATCAGTGGTGACCGTGTTACCTGATCTGTTTACAGTGTGTTCAATAAAGACATCAAAACATGTAATTGTTTGTGTGTTATTAGTTAAAGCAGACTGTTTGTCTATTGTTGTGACCTAGATGAAGATCAGATAAAATGTTATGACCAATTTATGCAGAAATCCAGGTATTTCCAAAGTGTTCATATACTTTTTCTTGCCACCGTATGTTAACGTAGGCTATTTTTAGCACTTTTCTGGTATGCTTGGTTGTTTTCTTTGCTTTACTGGGAAGCTTAGCAGAGGTAGACATGTTTATGTTATTTATGTTAGTACAGGGTGAGCTGCACACAGTGGACTTCAGCACTGAGGGAATACTGCCTCAGTGCTGACAGTTCATAGGCATGATTACTACATACAATAGCTGTAGGATCAGCAGAGGCATTCAAGGTAGTAAGAGGGACATAAATTAGGTTACTTTGTGTAACTGCTGATTTCTTCCTCTTCCTCTGAAGAGGTGTAGCAAGGATCGGACCAAGGTGTGGCGTGATAAGTGTCCATGGTTTTTTATTTAAAAACATAAACTGAACACTATGAATACAATAACAATAAACGTGAACAAACCGAAACAGTACCGTGTGGCGACAAACACAGACACGGAAACAAACACCTACAAACAAACAGTGAAACCCAGGCTACCTAAGTATGATTCTCAATCAGAGACAACTAACGACACCTGCCTCTGATTGAGAACCATACTAGGCTGAAACATAGAAATCATAGAAAAACAAACATAGACTGCCCACCCCAACTCACACCCTGACCATACTAAATAACGACAAAACAAAGGAAATAAAGGTCAGAACGTGACACTTTGTGTCTTCCAGCACCCCTGGGATAATGTACATTTGCTGAAGCATTATGACAACTCAGCATCACAATGGTAGGGATTAGGTTCCACAGCTGCACAATCGAGAGCATCCTGACTGGTTGCATCACTGCCTGGTATGGCAACTGCTCGGTCTCTGACCGCAAGGCACTAGAGACGGTAGTGCGTGCGGCCCAAGCTTCATGCCATCCAGGACCTCTGTTACAGGCAGTGTCAGAGGAAGGCCATAACAATTGTCAAAGACTCCAGCCACCCTAGTCATAGACTGTTCTCTCTGCTACCGCACAGCAAGCGGTACAGGAGCACCAAGTCTAGGTCCAAGAGGCTTCTAAACAGCTTCTATCCCCAGCCATAAGACTCCTTGAACATCTGATCAAATGGCTTCCTAGACGATTTGCATTGCCCCCCCCCCCCCTCTTTACACTGCTGCTACTCTGTTTATCTTTGCATGGTCACTTTAATAACTCTACATGTACATATTACCTCGACTAACCGGTGCCTCCGCACATTGACACTGTAACAGTATCCCCTGTTTATAGCCTCGATATTGTTATTTTACTGCTGCTCTTTCATTATTTATTACTTTTATTTATTTGGGGGGGGGTGGGTTTTTTTAAACTGCGTTGTTGGTTAAGGGCTTATAAGTAAGCATTTCACGATTGTATTCAGCGCATGTGACCAATAAAATTTGAATTGATTAACTGAGCTGGGCCTGGGTCATTGATAAGTCATTGTCTCAACGCAGCCTTATAATGCTGTGAAAGGATCCAGGAACCCAAATGATTTGGGTGGATCCCATCCTACTTATAAAATGTGTTTTGTTTCCAAAAGTTAACAAAACTGTTAAATGTTTCACCCACAGAGCTGCAATAGTCTGGTAGCCAGTTATGGAGGGATAACAGTCTGCTGAACTGTTCAATAGTCTGGTAGCCAGTTAGAGGGATAACAGTCTGCTGAACTGTTCAATAGTCTGGTAGCCAGTTAGAGGGATAACAGTCTGCTGAACTGTTCAATAGTCTGGTAGTCAGTTAGAGGGATAACAGTCTGCTGAACTGTTCAATAGTCTGGTAGTCAGTTATGGATGGATAACAGTCTGCTGAACTGTTCAATAGTCTGCTATCCAGTTATGGAGGGATAACAGTCTGCTGAACTGTTCAATAGTCTGGTAGCCAGTTATGGAGGGATAACAGTCTGCTTAACTGTTCAATAGTCTGGTAGCCAGTTATGGAGGGATAACAGTCTGCTTAACTGTTCAATAGTCTGGTAGCCAGTAATGGAGGGATAACAGTCTGCTGAACTGTTCAATAGTCTGGTAGCCAGTTATGGAGGGATAACAGTCTGCTGAACTGTTCAATAGTCTGGTAGCCAGTTAGAGGGATAACAGTCTGCTGAACTGTTCAATAGTCTGGTAGCCAGTTAGAGGGATAACAGTCTGCTGAACTGTTCAATAGTCTGGTAGTCAGTTAGAGGGATAACAGTCTGCTGAACTGTTCAATAGTCTGGTAGTCAGTTAGAGGGATAACAGTCTGCTGAACTGTTCAATAGTCTGGTAGCCAGTTATGGAGGGATAACAGTCTGCTGAACTGTTCAATAGTCTGGTAGCCAGTTAGAGGGATAACAGTCTGCTGAACTGTTCAATAGTCTGGTAGTCAGTTAGAGGGATAACAGTCTGCTGAACTGTTCAATAGTCTGGTAGCCAGTTATGGAGGGATAACAGTCTGCTGAACTGTTCAATAGTCTGGTAGCCAGTTATGGATGGATAACAGTCTGCTGAACTGTTCAATAGTCTGGTAGCCAGTTATGGAGGGATAACAGTCTGCTGAACTGTTCAATAGTCTGGTAGTCAGTTATGGAGGGATAACAGTCTGCTGAACTGTTCAATAGTCTGGTAGTCAGTTATGGAGGGATAACAGTCTGCTTAACTGTTCAATAGTCTGGTAGCCAGTTAGAGGGATAACAGTCTGCTGAACTGTTCAATAGTCTGGTAGTCAGTTATGGAGGGATAACAGTCTGCTGAACTGTTCAATAGTCTGGTAGCCAGTTATGGATGGATAACAGTCTGCTGAACTGTTCAATAGTCTGGTAGCCAGTTAGAGGGATAACAGTCTGCTGAACTGTTCAATAGTCTGGTAGTCAGTTAGAGGGATAACAGTCTGCTGAACTGTTCAATAGTCTGGTAGTCAGTTATGGAGGGATAACAGTCTGCTGAACTGTTCAATAGTCTGGTAGCCAGTTATGGATGGATAACAGTCTGCTGAACTGTTCAATAGTCTGGTAGCCAGTTATGGATGGATAACAGTCTGCTTAACTGTTCAATAGTCTGGTAGTCAGTTATGGAGGGATAACAGTCTGCTGAACTGTTCAATAGTCTGGTAGTCAGTTATGGAGGGATTACAGTCTGCTGAACTGTTAAATAGTCTGGTAGCCAGTTATGGAGGGATAACAGTCTGCTGAACTGTTCAATAGTCTGGTAGTCAGTTATGGAGGGATAACAGTCTGCTGAACTGTTCAATAGTCTGGTAGCCAGTTATGGAGGGATAACAGTCTGCTTAACTGTTCAATAGTCTGGTAGCCAGTTATGGAGGGATAACAGTCTGCTTAACTGTTCAATAGTCTGGTAGCCAGTAATGGAGGGATAACAGTCTGCTGAACTGTTCAATAGTCTGGTAGCCAGTTATGGAGGGATAACAGTCTGCTGAACTGTTCAATAGTCTGGTAGTCAGTTAGAGGGATAACAGTCTGCTTAACTGTTCAATAGTCTGGTAGCCAGTTATGGAGGGATAACAGTCTGCTGAACTGTTCAATAGTCTGGTAGCCAGTTAGAGGGATAACAGTCTGCTGAACTGTTCAATAGTCTGGTAGCCAGTTAGAGGGATAACAGTCTGCTGAACTGTTCAATAGTCTGGTAGTCAGTTAGAGGGATAACAGTCTGTTGAACTGTTCAATAGTCTGGTAGCCAGTTATGGAGGGATAACAGTCTGCTGAACTGTTCAATAGTCTGGTAGCCAGTTAGAGGGATAACAGTCTGCTGAACTGTTCAATAGTCTGGTAGTCAGTTATGGAGGGATAACAGTCTGCTGAACTGTTCAATAGTCTGGTAGCCAGTTATGGATGGATAACAGTCTGCTGAACTGTTCAATAGTCTGGTAGCCAGTTATGGAGGGATAACAGTCTGCTGAACTGTTCAATAGTCTGGTAGTCAGTTATGGAGGGATAACAGTCTGCTGAACTGTTCAATAGTCTGGTAGTCAGTTATGGAGGGATAAGTCTGCTTAACTGTTCAATAGTCTGGTAGTCAGTTATGGAGGGATAAGTCTGCTTAACTGTTCAATAGTCTGGTAGCCAGTTAGAGGGATAACAGTCTGCTGAACTGTTCAATAGTCTGGTAGTCAGTTATGGAGGGATAACAGTCTGCTGAACTGTTCAATAGTCTGGTAGCCAGTTATGGATGGATAACAGTCTGCTGAACTGTTCAATAGTCTGGTAGCCAGTTATGGATGCATAACAGTCTGCTGAACTGTTCAATAGTCTGGTAGTCAGTTATGGAGGGATAACAGTCTGCTGAACTGTTCAATAGTCTGGTAGTCAGTTATGGAGGGATAACAGTCTGCTGAACTGTTCAATAGTCTGGTAGCCAGTTATGGATGGATAACAGTCTGCTGAACTGTTCAATAGTCTGGTAGCCAGTTATGGATGGATAACAGTCTGCTTAACTGTTCAATAGTCTGGTAGCCAGTTATGGAGGGATAACAGTCTGCTTAACTGTTCAATAGTCTGGTAGCCAGTTAGAGGGATAACAGTCTGCTTAACTCTTCAATAGTCTGGTAGTCAGTTATGGAGGGATAACAGTCTGCTTAACTGTTCAATAGTCTGGTAGCCAGTTAGAGGGATTACAGTCTGCTTAACTGTTCAATAGTCTGGTAGCCAGTTATGGAGGGATAACAGTCTGCTTAACTGTTCAATAGTCTGGTAGTCAGTTATGGAGGGATAACAGTCTGCTGAACTGTTCAATAGTCTGGTAGCCAGTTGTGGATGGATAACAGTCTGCTGAACTGTTCAATAGTCTGGTAGCCAGTTAGAGGGATTACAATCTGCTTAACTGTTCAATAGTCTGGTAGTCATTTATGGATGGATAACAGTCTGCTTAACTGTTCAATAGTCTGGTAGCCAGTTATGGATGGATAACAGTCTGCTGAACTGTTCAATAGTCTGGTAGTCAGTTAGAGGGACAACAGTCTGCTGAACTGTTCAATAGTCTGGTAGCCAGTTATGGAGGGATAACAGTCTGCTGAACTGTTCAATAGTCTGGTAGTCAGTTAGAGGGATAACAGTCTGCTTAACTGTTCAATAGTCTGGTAGCCAGTTATGGAGGGATAACAGTCTGCTGAACTGTTCAATAGTCTGGTAGCCAGTTAGAGGGATAACAGTCTGCTGAACTGTTCAATAGTCTGGTAGCCAGTTAGAGGGATAACAGTCTGCTGAACTGTTCAATAGTCTGGTAGTCAGTTAGAGGGATAACAGTCTGTTGAACTGTTCAATAGTCTGGTAGCCAGTTATGGAGGGATAACAGTCTGCTGAACTGTTCAATAGTCTGGTAGCCAGTTAGAGGGATAACAGTCTGCTGAACTGTTCAATAGTCTGGTAGTCAGTTATGGAGGGATAACAGTCTGCTGAACTGTTCAATAGTCTGGTAGCCAGTTATGGATGGATAACAGTCTGCTGAACTGTTCAATAGTCTGGTAGCCAGTTATGGAGGGATAACAGTCTGCTGAACTGTTCAATAGTCTGGTAGTCAGTTATGGAGGGATAACAGTCTGCTGAACTGTTCAATAGTCTGGTAGTCAGTTATGGAGGGATAAGTCTGCTTAACTGTTCAATAGTCTGGTAGCCAGTTAGAGGGATAACAGTCTGCTGAACTGTTCAATAGTCTGGTAGTCAGTTATGGAGGGATAACAGTCTGCTGAACTGTTCAATAGTCTGGTAGCCAGTTATGGATGGATAACAGTCTGCTGAACTGTTCAATAGTCTGGTAGCCAGTTATGGATGCATAACAGTCTGCTGAACTGTTCAATAGTCTGGTAGTCAGTTATGGAGGGATAACAGTCTGCTGAACTGTTCAATAGTCTGGTAGTCAGTTATGGAGGGATAACAGTCTGCTGAACTGTTCAATAGTCTGGTAGCCAGTTATGGATGGATAACAGTCTGCTGAACTGTTCAATAGTCTGGTAGCCAGTTATGGATGGATAACAGTCTGCTTAACTGTTCAATAGTCTGGTAGCCAGTTATGGAGGGATAACAGTCTGCTTAACTGTTCAATAGTCTGGTAGCCAGTTAGAGGGATAACAGTCTGCTTAACTCTTCAATAGTCTGGTAGTCAGTTATGGAGGGATAACAGTCTGCTTAACTGTTCAATAGTCTGGTAGCCAGTTAGAGGGATTACAGTCTGCTTAACTGTTCAATAGTCTGGTAGCCAGTTATGGAGGGATAACAGTCTGCTTAACTGTTCAATAGTCTGGTAGTCAGTTATGGAGGGATAACAGTCTGCTGAACTGTTCAATAGTCTGGTAGCCAGTTGTGGATGGATAACAGTCTGCTGAACTGTTCAATAGTCTGGTAGCCAGTTAGAGGGATTACAATCTGCTTAACTGTTCAATAGTCTGGTAGTCATTTATGGATGGATAACAGTCTGCTTAACTGTTCAATAGTCTGGTAGCCAGTTATGGATGGATAACAGTCTGCTGAACTGTTCAATAGTCTGGTAGTCAGTTAGAGGGACAACAGTCTGCTGAACTGTTCAATAGTCTGGTAGCCAGTTATGGAGGGATAACAGTCTGCTGAACTGTTCAATAGTCTGGTAGTCAGTTAGAGGGATAACAGTCTGCTTAACTGTTCAATAGTCTGGTAGTCAGTTAGAGGGATAACAGTCTGCTTAACTGTTCAATAGTCTGGTAGTCAGTTATGGAGGGATAACAGTCTGCTGAACTGTTCAATAGTCTGGTAGTCAGTTAGAGGGATAACAGTCTGCTTAACTGTTCAATAGTCTGGTAGTCAGTTAGAGGGATAACAGTCTGCTTAACTGTTCAATAGTCTGCTATCCAGTTATGGATGGATAACAGTCTGCTTAACTGTTCAATAGTCTGGTAGTCAGTTAGAGGGATAACAGTCTGCTTAACTGTTCAATAGTCTGGTAGTCAGTTATGGATGGATAACAGTCTGCTGAACTGTTCAATAGTCTGGTAGCCAGTTATGGATGGATAACAGTCTGCTTAACTGTTCAATAGTCTGGTAGTCAGTTATGGAGGGATAACAGTCTGCTGAACTGTTCAATAGTCTGGTAGTCAGTTATGGAGGGATTACAGTCTGCTGAACTGTTCAATAGTCTGGTAGCCAGTTATGGAGGGATAACAGTCTGCTGAACTGTTCAATAGTCTGGTAGTCAGTTATGGAGGGATAACAGTCTGCTGAACTGTTCAATAGTCTGGTAGCCAGTTATGGAGGGATAACAGTCTGCTTAACTGTTCAATAGTCTGGTAGCCAGTTATGGAGGGATAACAGTCTGCTTAACTGTTCAATAGTCTGGTAGCCAGTAATGGAGGGATAACAGTCTGCTGAACTGTTCAATAGTCTGGTAGCCAGTTATGGAGGGATAACAGTCTGCTGAACTGTTCAATAGTCTGGTAGTCAGTTAGAGGGATAACAGTCTGCTTAACTGTTCAATAGTCTGGTAGCCAGTTATGGAGGGATAACAGTCTGCTGAACTGTTCAATAGTCTGGTAGCCAGTTAGAGGGATAACAGTCTGCTGAACTGTTCAATAGTCTGGTAGCCAGTTAGAGGGATAACAGTCTGCTGAACTGTTCAATAGTCTGGTAGTCAGTTAGAGGGATAACAGTCTGCTGAACTGTTCAATAGTCTGGTAGCCAGTTATGGAGGGATAACAGTCTGCTGAACTGTTCAATAGTCTGGTAGCCAGTTAGAGGGATAACAGTCTGCTGAACTGTTCAATAGTCTGGTAGTCAGTTAGAGGGATAACAGTCTGCTGAACTGTTCAATAGTCTGGTAGCCAGTTATGGAGGGATTACAGTCTGCTGAACTGTTCAATAGTCTTGTAGCCAGTTATGGATGGATAACAGTCTGCTGAACTGTTCAATAGTCTGGTAGCCAGTTATGGAGGGATAACAGTCTGCTGAACTGTTCAATAGTCTGGTAGTCAGTTATGGAGGGATAACAGTCTGCTGAACTGTTCAATAGTCTGGTAGTCAGTTAGAGGGATAACAGTCTGCTGAACTGTTCAATAGTCTGGTAGTCAGTTAGAGGGATAACAGTCTGCTGAACTGTTCAATAGTCTGGTAGCCAGTTAGAGGGATAACAGTCTGCTGAACTGTTCAATAGTCTGGTAGTCAGTTAGAGGGATAACAGTCTGCTTAACTGTTCAATAGTCTGGTAGCCAGTTATGGAGGGATAACAGTCTGCTGAACTGTTCAATAGTCTGGTAGCCAGTTCTGGAGGGATAACAGTCTGCTGAACTGTTCAATAGTCTGTTAGTCAGTTAGAGGGATAACAGTCTGCTTAACTGTTCAATAGTCTGGTAGCCAGTTATGGAGGGATAAGTCTGCTTAACTGTTCAATAGTCTGGTAGCCAGTTAGAGGGATAACAGTCTGCTGAACTGTTCAATAGTCTGGTAGTCAGTTATGGAGGGATAACAGTCTGCTGAACTGTTCAATAGTCTGGTAGCCAGTTATGGATGGATAACAGTCTGCTGAACTGTTCAATAGTCTGGTAGCCAGTTATGGATGGATAACAGTCTGCTTAACTGTTCAATAGTCTGGTAGTCAGTTATGGAGGGATAACAGTCTGCTGAACTGTTCAATAGTCTGGTAGTCAGTTATGGAGGGATTACAGTCTGCTGAACTGTTCAATAGTCTGGTAGCCAGTTAGAGGGATAACAGTCTGCTGAACTGTTCAATAGTCTGGTAGTCAGTTATGGAGGGATAACAGTCTGCTGAACTGTTCAATAGTCTGGTAGCCAGTTATGGATGGATAACAGTCTGCTGAACTGTTCAATAGTCTGGTAGCCAGTTATGGATGGATAACAGTCTGCTTAACTGTTCAATAGTCTGGTAGCCAGTTATGGAGGGATAACAGTCTGCTTAACTGTTCAATAGTCTGGTAGCCAGTTAGAGGGATAACAGTCTGCTTAACTGTTCAATAGTCTGGTAGTCAGTTATGGAGGGATAACAGTCTGCTTAACTGTTCAATAGTCTGGTAGCCAGTTAGAGGGATTACAGTCTGCTTAACTGTTCAATAGTCTGGTAGCCAGTTATGGAGGGATAACAGTCTGCTTAACTGTTCAATAGTCTGGTAGTCAGTTATGGAGGGATAACAGTCTGCTGAACTGTTCAATAGTCTGGTAGCCAGTTGTGGATGGATAACAGTCTGCTGAACTGTTCAATAGTCTGGTAGCCAGTTAGAGGGATTACAATCTGCTTAACTGGTCAATAGTCTGGTAGTCAGTTATGGATGGATAACAGTCTGCTTAACTGTTCAATAGTCTGGTAGCCAGTTATGGATGGATAACAGTCTGCTGAACTGTTCAATAGTCTGGTAGTCAGTTAGAGGGACAACAGTCTGCTGAACTGTTCAATAGTCTGGTAGCCAGTTATGGAGGGATAACAGTCTGCTGAACTGTTCAATAGTCTGGTAGTCAGTTAGAGGGATAACAGTCTGCTTAACTGTTCAATAGTCTGGTAGTCAGTTAGAGGGATAACAGTCTGCTTAACTGTTCAATAGTCTGCTATCCAGTTATGGATGGATAACAGTCTGCTTAACTGTTCAATAGTCTGGTAGTCAGTTAGAGGGATAACAGTCTGCTTAACTGTTCAATAGTCTGGTAGTCAGTTAGAGGGATAACAGTCTGCTTAACTGTTCAATAGTCTGGTAGTCAGTTATGGATGGATAACAGTCTGCTGAACTGTTCAATAGTCTGGTAGTCAGTTATGGATGGATAACAGTCTGCTTAACTGTTCAATAGTCTGGTCATCAGTTATGGAGGGATAACAGTCTTCTTAACTGTTCAATAGTCTGGTAGTCAGTTATGGATGGATAACAGTCTGCTGAACTGTTCAATAGTCTGCTATCCAGTTATGGATGGATAACAGTCTGCTTAACTGTTCAATAGTCTGGTAGCCAGTTAGAGGGATAACAGTCTGCTGAACTGTTCAATAGTCTGGTAGCCAGTTATGGAGGGATAACAGTCTGCTGAACTGTTCAATAGTCTGGTAGCCAGTTATGGAGGGATAACAGTCTGCTGAACTGTTCAATAGTCTGGTAGTCAGTTAGAGGGATAACAGTCTGCTTAACTGTTCAATAGTCTGGTAGCCAGTTAGAGGGATAACAGTCTGCTTAACTGTTCAATAGTCTGGTAGTCAGTTAGAGGGATAACAGTCTGCTTAACTGTTCAATAGTCTGGTAGTCAGTTAGAGGGATAACAGTCTGCTTAACTGTTCAATAGTCTGGTAGTCAGTTAGAGGGATAACAGTCTGCTTAACTGTTCAATAGTCTGGTAGTCAGTTAGAGGGATAACAGTCTGCTTAACTGTTCAATAGTCCGGTAGTCAGTTATGGAGGGATAACAGTCTGCTGAACTGTTCAATAGTCTGGTAGCCAGTTAGAGGGATAACAGTCTGCTGAACTGTTCAATAGTCTGGTAGCCAGTTATGGATGGATAACAGTCTGCTGAACTGTTCAATAGTCTGGTAGCCAGTTATGGAGGGATAACAGTCTGCTGAACTGTTCAATAGTCTGGTAGTCAGTTAGAGGGATAACAGTCTGCTGAACTGTTCAATAGTCTGGTAGTCAGTTAGAGGGATAACAGTCTGCTGAACTGTTCAATAGTCTGGTAGTCAGTTAGAGGGATAACAGTCTGCTTTACTGTTCAATAGTCTGGTAGTCAGTTAGAGGGATAACAGTCTGCTGAACTGTTCAATAGTCTGTTAGTCAGTTAGAGGGATAACAGTCTGCTTAACTGTTCAATAGTCTGGTAGTCAGTTATGGATGGATAACAGTCTGCTGAACTGTTCAATAGTCTGGTAGCCAGTTAGAGGGATAACAGTCTGCTGAACTGTTCAATAGTCTGGTAGCCAGTTAGAGGGATAACAGTCTGCTTAACTGTTCAATAGTCTGGTAGTCAGTTGTGGATGGATAACAGTCTGCTGAACTGTTCAATAGTCTGGTAGCCAGTTAGAGGGATAACAGTCTGCTGAACTGTTCAATGCCATGATTTAGGGAGGACAGAGGGACAGATATTATGAGGTGTTTTTTGGTGTCAAGTAGTCACCCAACCCCTCGTTCACCTGGATAGCACCAGGGACTGAGATATTTCTCACCATTGAACTACAAACGACCAGAGAAGGGAATGGAGAAATCCGCCCACTCCCACCCCTCACACAATTCAATGAGCCTTTCTCGGGTCCACGGAAGCAGGATAGTGTATGTCCACTGCTCCCGACGATAGGTCCACACTCCCACAGCAGGAAGTGCCCCTTCAGATCCAGAGAGAGGGATATGGTCTGAACTGATGATGAAACCACTGCTGGAGTCAGAGTGGTTGGAGTCAACACTGTCGTCGCAGATACAGGCAATCCCAGCAATGAAGGTACCGGGAGATCAGGAACCAGTGCAGAGAAGCTATTCCTTATGTCAATCTGCTCCGAACCTCTCAGTCACTCCAGTCCACTTAGCAACCGTTGCCTCCAGTTTCCATGACTTGTGTCATGTGACCAGCGCTGTTTGGAACAATTGTCTTGCTGTTCTCCGTCTACTTCATCACAGGATGGAGGAGGAGCAGATGAAGACGACTTCCTTGACAGGCAAGTTCCAGGCAGCACAGGCCATTCTGATAGCGGAGGACCAACAGGGCAGTGACAGGACTCTGTATATACAGAGGACCAAAAGGACAGTAACAGGACTCTGTATATGGAGCAGAGGACCAACAGGGCAGTAACAGGACTCTGTATATAGAGCAGAGGACCAACAGGGCAGTAATAGGACTCTGTATATAGAGCAGAGGACCAACAGGGCAGTAACAGTCTCTGTATATAGAGCAGAGGACCAACAGGGCAGTAACAGCCTCTGTATATAGAGCAGAGGACCAACAGGGCAGTAACAGGACTCTGTATATAGAGCAGAGGACCAACAGGGCAGTAACAGGACTCTGTATATAGAGCAGAGGACCAACAGGGCAGTAACAGCCTCTGTATATAGAACAGAGGACCAACAGGGCAGTAACAGGACTCTGTATATAGAGCAGAGGACCAACAGGGCAGTAACAGGACACTGTATATAGAGCAGAGGACCAACAGGGCAGTAACAGCCTCTGTATATAGAGCAGAGGACCAACAGGGCAGTAACATTCTCTGTATAAATAGCAGAGGACCAACAGGGCAGTAACAGGACTCTGTATATAGAGCAGAGGACCAACAGGGCAGTAACAGCCTCTGTATATAGAGCAGAGGACCAACAGGGCAGTAACATTCTCTGTATAAATAGCAGAGGACCAACAGGGCAGTAACAGGACTCTGTATATAGAGCAGAGAACCAACAGGGCAGTAACAGCCTCTGTATATAGAGCAGAGGACCAACAGGGCAGTAACAGCCTCTGTATATAGAGCAGAGGACCAACAGGGCAGTAACAGCCTCTGTATATAGAGCAGAGGACCAACAGGGCAGTAACAGCCTCTGTATATAGAACAGAGGACCAACAGGGCAGTAACAGGACTCTGTATATAGAGCAGAGGACCAACAGGGCAGTAACAGCCTCTGTATATAGAACAGAGGACCAACAGGGCAGTAACAGGACTCTGTATATAGAACAGAGGACCAACAGGGCAGTAACAGGACTCTGTATATAGAACAGAGGACCAACAGGGCAGTAACAGGACTCTGTATATAGAGCAGAGGACCAACAGGGCAGTAACAGCCTCTGTATATAGAACAGAGGACCAACAGGGCAGTAACAGTACTCTGTATATAGAGCAGAGGACCAACAGGGTAGTAACAGCCTCTGTATATAGAGCAGAGGACCAACAGGGCAGTAACAGGACTCTGTATATAGAGCAGAGGACCAACAGGGCAGTAACAGGACTCTGTATATAGAGCAGAGGACCAACAGGGTAGTAACAGCCTCTGTATATAGAACAGAGGACCAACAGGGCAGTAACAGGACTCTGTATATAGAGCAGAGGACCAACAGGGTAGTAACAGCCTCTGTATATAGAGCAGAGGACCTACAGGGCAGTAACAGGACTCTGTATATAGAGCAGAGAACCAACAGGGAAGTAACAGGACTCTGTATATAGAGCAGAGGACCAACAGGGCAGTAACAGGACTCTGTATATAGAGCAGAGGACCAACAGGGCAGTAACAGTACTCTGTATATAGAGCAGAGGACCAACAGGGTAGTAACAGCCTCTGTATATAGAGCAGAGGACCTACAGGGCAGTAACAGGACTCTGTATATAGAGCAGAGAACCAACAGGGAAGTAACAGGACTCTGTATATAGAGCAGAGGACCAACAGGGCAGTAACAGGACTCTGTATATAGAGCAGAGGACCAACAGGGCAGTAACAGTCTCTGTATATAGAGCAGAGGACCAACAGGGCAGTAACAGGACACTGTATATAGAGCAGAGGACCAACAGGGCAGTAACAGGACTCTGTATATAGAGCAGAGGACCAACAGGGCAGTAACAGGACTCTGTATATAGAGCAGAGGACCAACAGGGCAGTAACATTCTCTGTATAAATAGCAGAGGACCAACATGGTTGTAACATTCTCTGTATAAATAGCAGAGGACCAACAGGGCAGTAACATTCTCTGTATAAATAGCAGAGGACCAACAGGGCAGTAACAGGACTCTGTATATAGAGCAGAGGACCAACAGGGCAGTAACAGCCTCTGTATATAGAGCAGAGGACCAACAGGGCAGTAACATGACTCTGTATATAGAGCAGAGGACCAACAGGGCAGTAACATTCTCTGTATAAATAGCAGAGGACCAACAGGGTTGTAACAGGCCTCTGTATATTGTGGGTGTGTTAGGGTTGTCACGGTACCAGTATTTTCCAAGGCAAAAACACAAAGCAACCTAATCTCTTTGGTCCTTCAAAACCTAGCATATGTAACATAGTGTGATATACAGTTGACATTGGAAGTTTACATACACAAATCGAATCAAATTTATTTATATAGCCCTTCGTACATCAGCTGATATCTCAGTGCTGTACAGAAACCCAGCCTAAAACCCCAAACAGCAAGCAATGCAGGTGTAGAAGCACGGAGGCTAGGAAAAACTCCCTAGAAAGGCCAAAACCTAGGAAGAAACCTAAAGATGAACCAGGCTATGTGGGGTGGCCAGTCCTCTTCTGGCTGTGCCGGGTGGAGATTATAACAGAACATGGCCAAGATGTTCAACTGTTCATAAATGACCAGCATGGTCCAATAATAATAAGGCAGAACAATTGAAACTGGAGCAGCAGCACGGCCAGGTGGACTGGGGACAGCAAGGAGTCATCATGTCAGGTAGTCCTGAGGCATGGTCCTAGGGCTCAGGTCCTCCGAGAGAGAGAAAGAAAGAGAGAAAGAGAGAATTAGAGAGAGCACACTTAAATTCACACAGGACACCGAATAGGACAGTTGTACTCCAGATATAACAAATTGACCCTAGCCCCCCGACACATAAACTACTGCAGCATAAATACTGGAGGCTGAGACAGGAGGGGTCAGGAGACACTGTGGCCCCATCCGAGGACACCCCCAGACAGGGCCAAACAGGTAGGATATAACCCCACCCACTTTGCCAAAGCACAGCCCCCACACCACTAGAGGGATATCTTCAACCACCAACTTAGCATCCTGAGACATCAAATCAAATGAAATTTTATTTGTCACATACACATGGTTAACAGATGTTAATGCGAGTGTAGTGAAATGCTTGTGCTTCCAGTTCCGACAATGCAGTAATAACCAACAAGTAATCTAACTAACAATTCCAAAACTAATATCTTATACACAGTGTAATGGGATAAAGAATATGTACATAAAGATATGAATGAGTGATGGTGCAGAGCAGCATATGCAAGATACAGTAGATGGTATTGAGTACAGTATATACATATGAGATGAGTATGTAAACAAAGTGGCATAGTTAAAGTGGCTAGTGATACATGTATTACATAAGGATGCAGTAGATGATAGAGTACAGTATATACGTATACATATGAGATGAATAATGTAGGGTATGTAAACATTATATTAGGTAGCATTGTTTAAAGTGGCTAGTGATATATTTTACATCCTTTCCCATCAATTCCCATTATTGAAGTGGCTGGAGTTGAGTCAGTGTGTTGGCAGCAGCCACTCAATGTTAGTGGTTGCTGTTTAACAGTCTGATGGCCTTGAGATAGAAGCTGTTTTTCAGTCTCTCGGTCCCAGCTTTGATGCACCTGTACTGACCTCGCCTTCTGGATGATAGCGGGGTGAACAGGCAGTGGCTCGGGTGGGTGTTGTCCTTGATGATCTTTATGGCCTTCCTGTAACAACGGGTGGTGTACGTGTCCTGGAGGGCAGGTAGTTTGCCCCCGGTGATACGTTGTGCAGACCTCACTACCCTCTGGAGAACCTTACGGTTGTGGGCGGAGCAGTTGCCGTACCAGGCGGTGATACAGCCCGCCAGGATGCTCTCGATTGTGCATCTGTAGAAGTTTGTGAGTGTTTTTGGTGACAAGCCGAATTTCTTCAGCCTCCTGAGGTTGAAGAGGCGCTGCTGCGCCTTCTTCACGATGCTGTCTGTGTGAGTGGACCAATTCAGTTTGTCTGTGATGTGTATGCCGAGGAACTTAAAACTTACTACCCTCTCCACTACTGTTCCATCGATGTGGATAGTGGGGTGTTCCCTCTGCTGTTTCCTGAAGTCCACAATCATCTCCTTAGTTTTTTTGACGTTGAGTGTGAGGTTATTGTCCTGACACCACACTCCGAGGGCCCTCACCTCCTCCCTGTAGGCCGTCTCGTCGTTGTTGGTAATCAAGCCTACCACTGTTGTGTCGTCCGCAAACTTGATGATTGAGTTGGAGGCCTGCGTGGCCGCGCAGTCGTGGGTGAACAGGGAGTACAGGAGAGGGCTCAGAACGCACCCTTGTGGTGCCCCAGTGTTGAGGATCAACGGGGTGGAGATGTTGTTGCCTACCCTCACCACCTGGGGGTGGCCCGTCAGGAAGTCCAGTACCCAGTTGCACAGGGCGGGGTCGAGACCCAGGGTCTCGAGCTTGATGACGAGCTTGGAGGGTACTATGGTTTTAAATGCCGAGCTGTAGTCGATGAACAGCATTCTCACATAGGTATTCCTCTTGTCCAGATGGGTTAGGGCAGTGTGCAGTGTGGTTGAGATTGCGTCGTCTGTGGACCTATTTGGGCGGTAAGCAAATTGGAGTGGGTCTAGGGTGTCAGGTAAGGTGGAGGTGATATGGTCCTTGACTTGTCTCTCAAAGCACTTCATGATGTTGGAAGTGAGTGCTACGGGGCGGTAGTCGTTTAGCTCAGTTACCTTAGCTTTCTTGGGAACAGGAACAATGGTGGCCCTCTTGAAGCATGTGGGAACAGCAGACTGGTATAGGGATTGATTGAATATGTCCGTAAACACACCAGCCAGCTGGTCTGCGCATGCTCTGAGGGCGCGGCTGGGGATGCCGTCTGGGCCTGCAGCCTTGCGAGGGTTAACACGTTTAAATATTTTACTCACCTCGGCTGCAGTGAAGGAGAGACCGCATGTTTCAGTTGCAGGCCGTGTCAGTGGCACTGTATTGTCCTCAAAGCGGGCAAAAAAGTTATTTAGTCTGCCTGGGAGCAAGACATCCTGGTCCGTGACTGAGCTGGATTTCATCTTGTAGTCCGTGATTGACTGTAGACCCTGCCGCATACCTCTTGTGTCTGAGCCATTGAATTGAGATTCTACTTTGTCTCTATACTGACGCTTAGCTTGTTTGATAGCCTTACGGAGGGAATAGCTGCACTGTTTGTATTCGGTCATGTTACCAGTCACCTTGCTCTGATTAAAAGCAGTGGTTCGCGATTTCAGTTTCACGCGAATGCTGCCATCAATCCACGGTTTCTGGTTAGGGAATGTTTTAATCGTTGCTATGGGAACGACATCTTCATGATGAACTCGCACACCGAATCAGCGTATTCGTCAATGTTGTTGCCTGACGCAATACGAAACATGTCCCAGTCCACGTGATGGAAGCAGTCTTGGAGTGTGGAATCAGCTTGGTCGGACCAGCGTTGGACAGACCTCAGCGTGGGAGCTTCTTGTTTTAGTTTCTGTCTGTAGGCAGGGATCAGCAAAATGGAGTCGTGGTCAGCTTTTCCGAAAGGGGGGCGGGGCAGGGCCTTATATGCGTCGCGGAAGTTAGAATACCAAATACATTTAAACTCAGTTTTTCACAAATCCTGACATTTAATACTTGAAAAAATCCCTTTCTTAGGTCAGTTAATAATAGTAGAGAGAATAATTTATTTCAGCTTTTATTTCTTTCATCACATTCCCAGTGGGTCAGAAGTTTATATACATGCAATTAATATTTGGTAGCATTGCCATTACATTGTTTAACTTGGGTAATTTTGGATAGCCTTCCACAAGCTTCCCACAATAAGTGAATTTTGGCCCAGAGCTGGTGTAACTGAGTCAGGATTGTAGGCCACACATTTTCTATGGGATTGAGGTCAGAGCTTTGTGATGACCACTCCAATACCTTGACTTTGTTGTCCTTTAGCCATTTTGCAACAACTTTGGAAGTATGCTTGGGGTCATTGTCCATTTGTAAGACCCATTTGCGACCAAGCTTTTTTTTTTGCTTCAATATATCCACATGCTTTTCTTTTCCTCATGACGCCATCGATTTTGTGAAGTGCACCAGTCCCTCCCGCAGCAAAGCACCCCCACAACATGATGCTGCCTCCCCCGTGCTTTGCGGTTGGGATGGTGTTCTTCGGCTTGCAAGCCTCCCCGTTTTCCTCCAAACGTAACGATGGTCATTATGGCCAAACAGTTCTATTTTTGTTTCATCAGACCAGAGGACATTTAAAAAAACATTTTTTAAAGATATTTGTCCCCATCTGCAGATGCAAACCGTAGTTTGGCTTTTTTGTGGCGGTTTTGGAGCAGTTGCTTCTTCCTTGCTGAGCGGCCTTTCAGGTTATGTCAATATAGGACTCAATTTACTGTGGATATAGATACTTTTGCACCTGTTTCCTCCAGCATCTTCACAAGGTCCTTTGCTGTTGTTCTGGGATTGATTTTTCACTATTTGCACCAAAGTACGTTCATCTCTAGAAGACAGAACGTGTCTCCTTCCTGAGCGGTATGTCGGCTGAGTGGTCCCATGTGGTGTTTATACTTGCGTACTATTGTTTGTACAGATGAACGTGGTAACTTCAGGTGTTAGGAAATTGCTCCCAAGGATGAACCAGACTTGTGGAGGTCTACTTGTGGAGGTCTTGGGTGATTTCTTTTGATTTTCCAATGATGTCAAGCAAAGAGGCATGGAGTTTGTAGGCCTTGAAATACATCCACAGGTACACCTCCAATTGACTCAAATGATGTCAATTAGCCTATCAGAAGCTTCTAAAGCCATGGCATAATTTTCTGGAATTTTCCAAGCTGTTTATAGCCAGAGTCAGCTTAGTGTATGTAAACTTCTGACCCACTGGAATTGTGATACAGTGAATTATACGTGAAATAATCTGTCTAAACAATTGTTGGAATAATTAGTTCTGTCATGCACGAAGTAGATGTCCTAACCGACTATCCAACACTATAGTTTGTTGACAAGAAATGTGTGGAGTGGTTGAAAAGCAAGTTTTAATGACTCCAACCTAAGTGTATGTAAACTTCCCACTTCAACTGTACTGCAGCTTGGAAAACAAACAGGATTCTGTGGGACAATATTTGGCTGCTTGTTCCCAACATTAGGACTGTTTTCCTCAGGCAATGTTTTCTGCTTCATGTTTTGTTTCCTTGCATGATACCTCTGAGTATGGCAATACTGGTATCATGACAACCCTAGTGTGTGTTTGTGTTACTATGTTAATCTGGGTGCAGATGTCAGGTATGGCGGTTTGCCCGGTTTCTCTCACTTAATCTGGACACACAAGGTAATGGGGGGCATTAAATGTATTTTTTACCAAATCCTGTTGTCAATCAAGCAGAGGGAAAGCAAAAAAGAGAGGAGAGAGAGAGAAGAGAGGGAGGTAGAGATAAAAAAAGGAGGGAGGGAGAGAGAGGAGAGAGAGGAGGGTGAGAGAGCGAGAGGAGACAGAGAAGGACAGAGGTGTTAGAGGAATAGATATAGAGGGATGGAGATAGAGGGATAATAAATGTATAGAGAGAGATATCCGGATGGATAGAGAGAGACGGAGAGAGTGAATGAGAGACGAAGAAAGAAACAAAGAGAGTGTGTGAAAGAGAAACGGACGACGGAAAGAGGTGAGTAGAACAGATGGATGGCAGGAGAGAAAGAGAATAGAGTGTTGTTTCTGGACCCTCAACTCTCCGGCCAGACTCCATTTTGGGAAGAGGAAGTAACCTTTGAACCTGCTGCTGTTTGAACCTGACCTCCCCTTCAAACCTGCCCTGACTTTTTGAAGGGTAGAACTGTGACCTGTTGGTCTATCCTTAACCCATGGAGGGTATGATACTGGGATGTTAAGAAACATTTACCAAAGAGTTTCTAGAACATTCAACCAGAGAGTCTGCTGCTTTTTGGATCTAGGATCACCTGGAACAGGACAAGCTGAACACACTGAAGGCCTAGGACTCAGTAGAGGGGTCAGGGGTTTTGGGTCAAGGGTCAGAGGTAGGGGTTGCCAGTGGGTTCGCTGCCAGGGGTAACAGTCCGTGATTCACCATGTCCGCAGGGCGACTGTCGGGTGCAGGCTGTGGCTCATCAGCCGGTAAAGGGGGTAAGTTCAGTGTGGAGGCACTGTATGGGTTCAGTAAGAAACCCAAAACATCCGCCACCGCTAAGAGTGGGTCGGGTAAGAGAGGGGGAGGAGGGAAGGAGGAGTCGGCTCTAGCAGGACAGATACTACAGGCTGCCAGGACACTTATGGAGCGACGGAGGCTGGAACTCTATCTCAGAGAATGTGACCTCACGGTGACGGAGTGTACTGCAGAACAGACCGCTATGCCATACAGGTGGGTAGACAGTAGACACACACACAGAATGGTTCAGTAACCTGACTGAATGTATGCTTTAATGTGAAAAGTAAGGGTATGCAACCAGATGTTGGATGTACAGCAACCTTTCCTTGGTCCAGGGAGATAGCAGTCGTACCTTGGACCAAGGTGACAGCAACCTTACCGGTCCAGGGCGACAGCAACCTGTCCTTGGTCCAGGGCGACTGCAACCTTACCTTGGTCCACGGCGACAGCTATCTTACCTTGGACCAGAGTTACACTTATCTTACCTTGGTCCATGGCGACAGCACCTTACCTTGGACCAGGGCGATAGCACCTTACTTTGGTCCAAGACGACAACAACCTGTCCTTGGTGCATAACGACATTACCTTACCTTGGTCCAAGACGACAGCAACCTGTCCGTGGTGCAGGACGACATTACCTTACCTTGGTCCAGGGCCAGCTATCTTACCTTGGTCCAGGGCAACAGCACATTACCTTGGTCCAGGGCCAGCGCTGTCTTGATTCCTTTTGGTCGGTGTCACGTTCTGACCTTAGTTATTTTGTTATGTCTTTGATATAGTATGGTCAGGGCGTGAGTTGGGTGGGTAGTCTATGTTCATTTTTCTATGTTGTGGTTTTCTGTTTGGCCTGGTATGGTTCTCAATCAGAGGCAGGTGTCGTTCATTGTCTCTGATTGAGAATCATACTTAGGTAGCCTTTTCCCACCTTTGTTATTTTTATTTTAGTGTTCTGAGTTTAATAAATATCATCATGAACACGTACCACGCTGCGTATTGGTCCTCCGATCCTTCATACTCCTCAGACGAGGATGACGAACATTACAGAATCAGCAACCAACCAAGGACCAAGCAGCATGGTATCGAGCAGCAGCAGAAATCTCTGGACTCATGAACATGGGAGGAGATTCTGGAATGGAGAAGGACCTTGGGCACAGGCTGGGGAATATCGCCGCTCCAAGGCAGAGCTGGAGGCAGCGAAAGCTGAGCGGCTGGGAAGAGAGGCAGCCCCAAAAATGTATTGGGTGGGGACACACGGGGGGTGTCGCTAAGTCAGGTGGGAGACCTGAGCCAACTCCCCGTGCTTACCGTGGAGAGAGGTGGACCGGGCAGTCACCGTGTTATGCCGTGAGGTGCACGGTGTCCCCGGTGCGCAGGCATAGCCCGGTGCGTTACATCGGAGCGCCTCGTATCGGCCAGGCAAGAGTGGGCATCGAGCCAGGTGCCATGAAGCCGGCTCAGTGCATCTGGTGTCCAGTGTGTCTCCTCGGGCCGGGGTACATGGCACCAGCCCTACGCACGGTGTCCCCGGTTCGCCAGCACAGCCCAGTTCAGTCTGTTCCACCTCGCCGCACTGGCCTGGCTAGTATCTAGCCAGGTAGGGTTGTGCAGGCTCGGTGATCGAGACCTCCAGTGCGCCTCCATGGTCCGGTCTATCCAGTGCCTCCTCCACGCATCAGGCCTCCGGTGGCAGCCCCACGCACCAGGCTGTCACTCCGTCTCCTTCCTCCCGGTGCTCCCGCCTGTCCAGCGGAAGGGCGATTCCGGCAGTCTCCCTCCTATCAGCGCTGCCAGAGTCTCCCTCCTGTACAGGGCTGCCAGAGTCGCCTGTCTGTCCTGAGCTGCCAGAATCGCCCGTCTGTCCTGAGCTGCCAGAGTCACCCGTCTGTCCTGAGCTGCCAGAGTCACCCATCTATCTTGAGCGGCCAGAGCCGCCCATCTGTCAGGAGCTGCCAGAGCCACCCGTCTGGCCTGAGCTGCCAGAGCCACCCGTCTGGCCTGAGCTGCCAGAGCCGCCCGTCTGTCAGGAGCTGCCGGAGCCGTCCGTCAGTCAGGAGCTGCCGGAATCGCCCCCACTCCGGCACTGCCAGAATCGTCCTTCACTCTGGCGCTGCCGGAATCGCCCTTCACTCTGGCACTGCCGGAATCGCCCTTCACTCTGGCGCTGCCGGAGTCTCCCTTCTGTCCCGTGCTGCCGGAATCTCTTGTCCAATTTGGGGCCCTCTGCAGTGGTCCCCAGTCCGAGGTCGGCGGGGAGGGTCGCCGCTCCCAATGCGCCACTTAAGTGGGCCGAGACTATGATGGAGTGGGGTCCACGTCCTGTGCCAGAGTCGCCACTGTGGACAGACGCCCACCCAGACCCTCCCCTATAGGTTCAGGTTTTGGTTTCCGCATCATTGGGGGGGGTACTGTCACGTTCTGAGTTATTTTGTTATTTTGTTTAGTTATTTTGTTATGTCTTTGATTTAGTATGGTCAGAGCGTGAGTTGGGTGGGTAGTCTGTTAGTTTTTCTATGTTGTGGTTTTGTGTTTGGCCTAGTATGGTGCTCAATCAGAGGCAGGTGTCGTTCGTTGTCTCTGATTGAGAATCATACTTAGGTAGCCTTTTCCCACCTGTGTGGTGTGGGTGATTGTTTTCTGTTTTGTGTCTTCACCAGACAGGACTGTATTGTTTCGTGTCATTCCCTGTTATTTTTGTTTTAGTGTTCTGAGTTTAATAAATATCATCATGAACACGTACCACGCTGCGTATTGGTCCTCCGATCCTTCATACTCCTCAGACGAGGACGACAAACGTTACAGTCGGCCAGTCCAAGTTGGTTATTATTTGTTCAGACTAAAATAAATAGCTAAGTATCCCAAAAAGGAAAGTGCAAACAGGCATGCCTAAACTAAAGGTTCAAACCCTAAAACTAAACGCATCATGGCCCCCAAACAAAACCAGTAAACCAGAATACTACAGTACTTACTAATTCTATAGTAAAATGTAGTATACTTTAGAATATCTGTCACGCCTTGGTCTTAGTATTTTGTGTTTTCGTTAATTAGTTGGTCAGGCCAGGGTGTGACATGGGTTTATGTTGTTGCATTTCGTAGTGGGGTTTTTTAGTATTTGGGATTGCGGCTGAGTAGGGGTGTTGCATAGGTTTGGCTGCCTGAGGCGGTTCTCAATCAGAGTCAGGTGATTCTCGGTGTCTCTAATTGGGAACCGTATTTAGGTAGCCTGGGTTTCACTTTGTATTTCGTGGGTGATTGTTCCTGTCTCTGTGTTAGTGTTCACCAGACAGGCTGTATAGGTTTTTTCACGTTCCGTTTGTTGTTTTTGTATTTATAAGTTATTTCATGTATCGTCATTTGTTTCATTAAAAACATGAGTAACCAACACGCTGCATTTCGGTCCGACTCTCTTTCGACAAACGAAGAACGCCGTTACAGAATCACCCACCACACACGGACCGAGCAGCGTGTTAACAGGCAGCGACAGCAGGAGCAGCGAAGGGAGGTCATTATGGACAGCAGAAGCATGGAGTATACGACGTGGGATGAAATAGACAGGTGGGCGGTCGACCCAGAGAGAGTGCCGGAGCCCGCCTGGGATTCGCTGGAGCAGTGCGCAGAGGGCTATAGGAGAATGGAGTTGGAGAGGCAATCACGACAGCGCAGAGGAAAGCCCGTGAGTCAGCCCCAAAAATGTATTGGGAGGGGGCTCAGAGGGAGAGTGGCTGAGTCAGGAGACAGACCTGAGCCAACTCTCCCTGTTCATCGTGAGGAGCCAAGGAGGAGACCAGAACCGGTGTTGGAGGTGAGCAAAGCAGAGACTGTGAAGGAGTTAATGGGGAAATTGGAGGAGAGAGTAATGAGGGAGTTGCTAGCTTGGTGCTTTAGGTACAAGATTCGTCCGACGGAGCGTGTCGGGGATTTAATGGCACCTGGGTCAGTGCTCCATACTATTCCTGAGGTGCGTGTTAGTCGGCTGGTGAAAAATGTGCCAGCTAGGCCTCCTGTGTACCTACCTAGCCTTGCACGTCCTGTGCCAGTCCTGCTCTCAGGCTCTTCAGTACACCTTCACGGTCCAGTGCATCCTGTGCCACCTTCACACACCAGTCCTCCGGTGGCAGCTCCCCGCACCAGGCTTCCTGTGCGTGTCCTCGATCCAGTACCACCAATTCCAGTACCACGCACCAGGCCTTCTGTGCGCCTCGCCTGTTCAGCGCCGCCAGCGCTTTCTCCGTCTCCTGCGCTGCTGGAGTCTCCTGTCTGTTCAGCGCTATCAGAGCCTTTCTCCTCTCCTGCGCTACCGGAGTCTCCCGCCTGTTCAGCGCTTCTAGAGCCTTCCTCCTCTACAGCGCTGCCGGAACCTCCTGCCTGTTCGAAGCAGCCTGAGCTGCCAGTCTGCATGAAGCAGCCAGAGCTGCCAGTCTGCAAGGAGCTGCCAGTCTGCAAGGATCTGTCAGCCTGCATGGAGCAGTCAGAGCTGTCAGCCTGCATGGAGCAGTCAGAGCTGTCAGTCTGCATGGAGCAGCCAGAGCTGCCAGTCTGCATGGAGCGGCCAGAGCTGTCAGTCTGCTTGGAGCAGCCAGAGCTGCCAGTCTGCATGGAGCTGCCAGTCTGCATGGAGCTGCCAGTCTGCATGGAGTTGCCAGTCTGCAAGGAGCTGCCAGTCTGCAAGGAGCTGCCAGTCTGCAAGGCGCTGCCAGTCTGCAAGGTGCTGCCAGTCTGCAAGGAGCTGCCAGTCGGCAAGGAGCTGCCAAAGCTGTTAGTCTGCATGGAACAGTCAGAGCTGTCAGTCTGCAAGAAGCCGCCAGAGCTGTCAATCTGCATAAAGCAGCCAGAGCCGCCAGTCAGCATGGAGCAGCCAGAGCCGCCAGTCAGCATGGAGCAGCCAGAGCCGTCAGTCAGCATGAAGCAGCCAGAGCCGTCAGTCAGCCAGACTCTTCCAGATCTGCCATTCAGCCACACTCTTTCAGATCTGCCAGTCATCCAGACTCTTCCAGATCTGCCAGTCAGCCAGACTTCCAGATCTGCCAGTCAGCCAGAGTCTTCCAGATCTGCCAGTCAGCCAGACTCTTCCAGATCTGCCAGTCAGCCAGACTCTTCCAGATCTGCCAGTCAACCAGACTCTTCCAGATCTGCCAGTCATCCAGACTCTTCCAGATCTGCCAGTCATCCAGACTCTTCCAGATCTGCCAGTCAGCCAGAGTCTTCCAGATCTGCCAGTCAGCCAGACTCTTCCAGATCTGCCAGTCAGCCAGACTCTTCCAGATCTGCCAGTCAGCCAGACTCTTCCAGATCTGCCAGTCAGCCAGACTCTTCCAGATCTGCCAGTCAACCAGACTCTTCCAGATCTGCCAGTCATCCAGACTCTTCCAGATCTGCCAGTCAGCCAGAGTCTTCCAGATCTGCCAGTCAGCCAGACTCTTCCAGATCTGCCAGTCAGCCAGACTCTTCCAGATCTGCCAGTCAGCCAGACTCTTCCAGATCTGCCAGTCAGCCAGACGCTTCCAGATCTGCCAGTCAACCAGACTCTTCCAGATCTGCCAGTCAGCCAGACTCTTCCAGATCTACCAGTCAGCCAGACTCTTCCAGATCTGCCAGTCAGCCAGACTCTTCCAGATCTGCCAGTCAACCAGATTCTTCCAGATCTGCCAGTCAACCAGACTCTTCCAGATCTGCTAGTCAACCAGACTCTTCCAGATCTGCTAGTAAACCAGACTCTTCCAGATCTGCTAGTCAACCAGACTTTTCCAGATCTGCCAGTCATCCAGACTCTTCCAGATCTGCCAGTCAGCCAGACTCTTCCAGATCTGCCAGTCAGCCAGAGTCTTCCAGATCTGCCAGTCAGCCAGACTCTTCCAGATCTGCCAGTCAACCAGACTCTTCCAGATCTGCCAGTCATCCAGACTCTTCCAGATCTGCCAGTCAGCCAGACTCTTCCAGATCTGCCAGTCAGCCAGAGTCTTCCAGATCTGCCAGTCAGCCAGACTCTTCCAGATCTGCCAGTCAGCCAGACTCTTCCAGATCTGCCAGTCAGCCAGACTCTTCCAGATCTGCCAGTCAGCCAGACTCTTCCAGATCTGCCAGTCAACCAGACTCTTCCAGATCTGCCAGTCATCCAGACTCTTCCAGATCTGCCAGTCAGCCAGAGTCTTCCAGATCTGCCAGTCAGCCAGACTCTTTCAGATCTGCCAGTCAGCCAGACTCTTCCAGATCTGCCAGTCAGCCAGACTCTTCCAGATCTGCCAGTCAGCCAGACTCTTCCAGATCTGCCAGTCAGCCAGACGCTTCCAGATCTGCCAGTCAACCAGACTCTTCCAGATCTGCCAGTCAGCCAGACTCTTCCAGATCTACCAGTCAGCCAGACTCTTCCAGATCTGCCAGTCAGCCAGACTCTTCCAGATCTGCCAGTCAACCAGATTCTTCCAGATCTGCCAGTCAACCAGACTCTTCCAGATCTGCTAGTCAACCAGACTCTTCCAGATCTGCTAGTAAACCAGACTCTTCCAGATCTGCTAGTCAACCAGACTTTTCCAGATCTGCTAGTCAACCAGACTCTTTAGATCCGCCAGTCAGCCAGGATCTGCCAGAACTGCCATTCAGCCAGGATCTGCCAGATTCAACTGCCTGGCTGGGCTTCCTCTCAATGCTGGGTTTCCTCTCAGTGCTGGGCTTGCTCTCAGTGCTGGGCTTGCTCTCAGTGCTGGGCTTGCTCTCAGTGCTGGGCTTCCTCTCAGTGCCGGGCTTCCCCTCAGTCCCGAGCTGCCCCTCAGTCCCGAGCTGCCCCTCAGTCCCGAGCTGCCCCTCAGTCCCGAGCTGCCCCTCAGTCACGAGCTGCTCCTCAGTTCAGTGGGGTTCTGGGTGAGGACTATTAGGCCATGGTCGGCGGCGAGGGTGGATTTTCCCAGGACGCGAAGGGGAGGAACTATGACATTTATGGAGTGGGGTCCACGTCCCGAGCCGGAACCGCCACCATGGACAGACGCCCACCCGGGCCCTCCCTATGGTTTTGAGGTGCGTCCGGGAGTCCGCACCTTAGGGGGGGATTCTGTCACGCCTTGGTCTTAGTATTTTGTGTTTTCGTTAATTAGTTGGTCAGGCCAGGGTGTGACATGGGTTTATGTTGTTGCATTTCGTAGTGGGGTTTTTTAGTATTTGGGATTGCGGCTGAGTAGGGGTGTTGCATAGGTTTGGCTGCCTGAGGCGGTTCTCAATCAGAGTCAGGTGATTCTCGTTGTCTCTGATTGGGAACCGTATTTAGGTAGCCTGGGTTTCACTTTGTATTTTGTGGGTGATTGTTCCTGTCTCTGTGTTAGTGTTCACCAGACAGGCTGTATAGGCTTTTTCACGTTCCGTTTGTTGTTTTTGTATTTATAAGTTATTTCATGTATCGTCATTTGTTTCATTAAAAACATGAGTAACCAACACGCTGCATTTCGGTCCGACTCTCTTTCGACAAACGAAGAACGCTGTTACAGAATCACCCACCACACACGGACCGAGCAGCGTGTTAACAGGCAGCGACAGCAGGAGCAGCGAAGGGAGGTCATTATGGACAGTAGAAGCATGGAGTATACGACGTGGGATGAAATAGACAGGTGGGCGGTCGACCCAGAGAGAGTGCCGGAGCCCGCCTGGGATTCGCTGGAGCAGTGCGCAGAGGGCTATAGGAGAATGGAGTTGGAGAGGCAATCACGACAGCACAGAGGAAAGCCCGTGAGTCAGCCCCAAAAATGTATTGGGAGGGGGCTCAGAGGGAGAGTGGCTGAGTCAGCAGACAGACCTGAGCCAACTATCCCTGTTTATCGTGAGGAGCCAAGGAGGAGACCAGAACCGGTGTTGGAGGTGAGCAAAGCAGAGACTGTGAAGGAGTTAATGGGGAAATTGGAGGAGAGAGTAATGAGGGAGTTGCTAGCTTGGTGCTTTAGGTACAAGATTCGTCCGACGGAGCGTGTCGGGGATTTAATGGCACCTGGGTCAGTGCTCCATACTAGTCCTGAGGTGCGTGTTAGTAGGCTGGTGAAAAATGTGCCAGCCTCACGCCCTAGGCCTCCTGTGTACCTACCTAGCCTTGCACGTCCTGTGCCAGTACTGCTCTCAGGCTCTTCAGTACACCTTCACGGTCCAGTGCATCCTGTGCCACCTTCACACACCAGTCCTCCGGTGGCAGCTCCCCGCACCAGGCTTCCTGTGCGTGTCCTCGGCCCAGTACCACCAGTTCCTGTACCATGCACCAGGCCTTCTGTGCACCTCGCCTGTTCAGCGCCGCCAGCGCTTTCTCTGTCTCCTGCGCTGCTGGAGTCTCCTGTCTGTTCAGCGCTATCAGAGCCTTTCTCCTCTCCTGCGCTACCGGAGTCTCCCGCCTGTTCAGCGCTTCTAGAGCCTTCCTCCTCTACAGCGCTGCTGGAGTCTCCTGTCTGTTCAGTGCCAGCAGAGCCTTTCTCCTCTCCTGCGCCACCGGAGTCTCCCGCCTGTTCAGCGCTTCTAGAGCCTTCCTCCTCTACAGCGCTGCCGGAACCTCCTGCCTGTTCGAAGCAGCCTGAGCTGCCAGTCTGCATGAAGCAGCCAGAGCTGCCAGTCTGCAAGGAGCTGCCAGTCTGCAAGGATCTGTCAGCCTGCATGGAGCAGTCAGAGCTGTCAGCCTGCATGGAGCAGTCAGAGCTGTCAGTCTGCATAGAGCAGCCAGAGCTGCCAGTCTGCATGGAGCGGCCAGAGCTGTCAGTCTGCTTGGAGCAGCCAGAGCTGCCAGTCTGCATGGAGCTGCCAGTCTGCATGGAGCTGCCAGTCTGCATGGAGTTGCCAGTCTGCAAGGAGCTGCCAGTCTGCAAGGAGCTGCCAGTCTGCAAGGCGCTGCCAGTCTGCAAGGAGCTGCCAGTCTGCAAGGAGCTGCCAGTCTGCAAGGAGCTGCCAGTCGGCAAGGAGCTGCCAAAGTTGTTAGTCTGCATGGAACAGTCAGAGCTGTCAGTCTGCAAGAAGCCGCCAGAGCTGTCAATCTGCATAAAGCAGCCAGAGCCGCCAGTCAGCATGGAGCAGCCAGAGCCGCCAGTCAGCATGGAGCAGCCAGAGCCGCCAGTCAGCATGGAGCAGCCAGAGCCGTCAGTCAGCCAGACTCTTCCAGATCTGCCAGTCAGCCAGACTCTTCCAGATCTGCCAGTCAGCTAGACTCTTCCAGATCTGCCAGTCAGCCAGACTCTTCCAGATCTGCCAGTCAGCCAGACTCTTCCAGATCTGCCAGTCAGCCAGACTCTTCCAGATCTGCCAGTCAGCTAGACTCTTCCAGATCTGCCAGTCAGCCAGACTCTTCCAGATCTGCCAGTCAGCCAGACTCTTCCAGATCTGCCAGTCAGCCACACTCTTTCAGATCTGTCAGTCATCCAGACTCTTCCAGATCTGCCAGTCAGCCAGACTCTTCCAGATCTGCCAGTCAGCCAGAGTCTTCCAGATCTGCCAGTCAGCCAGACTCTTCCAGATCTGCCAGTCAGCCAGACTCTTCCAGATCTGCTAGTCAACCAGACTCTTGCAGATCTGCCAGTCAGCCAGACTCTTCCAGATCTGCCAGTCAGCCAGACTCTTCCAGATCTGCCAGTCAACCAGATTCTTCCAGATCTGCCAGTCAACCAGACTCTTCCAGATCTGCTAGTCAACGAGACTCTTCCAGATCTGCTAGTCAACCAGAGTTTTCCAGATCTGCTAGTCAACCAGACTCTTCCAGATCCGCCAGTCAGCCAGGATCTGCCAGAACTGCCAGCCAGCCAGGATCTGCCGGATTCAACTGCCTGGCTGGGCTTCCTCTCAATGCTGGGTTTCCTCTCAGTGCTGGGCTTGCTCTCAGTGCTGGGCTTGCTCTCAGTGCTGGGCTTGCTCTCAGTGCTGGGCTTCCTCTCATTGCTGGGCTTCCTCTCAGTGCCGGGCTTCCCCTCAGTCCCGAGCTGCCCCTCAGTCCCGAGCTGCCCCTCAGTCCCGAGCTGCCCCTCAGTCCCGAGCTGCCCCTCAGTCACGAGCTGCTCCTCAGTTCAGTTGGGTTCTGGGTGAGGACTATTAGGCCATGGTCGGCGGCGAGGGTGGATTTTCCCAGGACGCGAAGGGGAGGAACTATGACATTTATGGAGTGGGGTCCACGTCCCGAGCCGGAACCGCCACCATGGACAGACGCCCACCCGGACCCTCCCTATGGTTTTGAGGTGCGTCCGGGAGTCCGCACCTTAGGGGGGGATTCTGTCACGCCTTGGTCTTAGTATTTTGTGTTTTCGTTAATTAGTTGGTCAGGCCAGGGTGTGACATGGGTTTATGTTGTTGCATTTCGTAGTGGGGTTTTTTAGTATTTGGGATTGCGGCTGAGTAGGGGTGTTGCATAGGTTTGGCTGCCTGAGGCGGTTCTCAATCAGAGTCACGTGATTCTCGTTGTCTCTGATTGGGAACCGTATTTAGGTAGCCTGGGTTTCACTTTGTATTTCGTGGGTGATTGTTCCTGTCTCTGTGTTAGTGTTCACCAGACAGGCTGTATAGGTTTTTTCACGTTCCGTTTGTTGTTTTTGTATTTATAAGTTATTTCATGTATCGTCATTTGTTTCATTAAAAACATGAGTAACCAACACGCTGCATTTCGGTCCGACTCTCTTTCGACAAACGAAGAACGCCGTTACAATATCATACTACACATTTTAGTATTCCTCGATCATGTGTTGATCTTACTGTAGAATGTTGTAGTATACCACAGTATTATCCGCAAAAAACACTACAATCCGCAAAAATGCTTTTTTAACTACACAACAGGGTACCAGTACAGAGTGGATGTGAAGGGGTATGAGATAGCAACATGGCTATATAAACAGGGTACCAGTACAGAGTGGATGTGCAGGGGTATGAGGTAGCAACATGGCTATATAAACAGGGTACCAGTACCAGTTGATGTGCAGGGGTACGAGGTAGTAACATGGCTATATAAACAGGGTACCAGTACAGAGTGGATGTGCAGGGGTATGAGGTAGTAACATGGCTATATAAACAGGGTACCAGTACCAGTTGATGTGCAGGGGTACGAGGTAGTAACTTGGCTATATAAACTGTGTACCAGTACCAGTCGATGTGCAGGGGTATGAGGTAGTAACATCGCTATATAAACAGGGTACCAGTATAGAGTGAATGTGCAGGGGTATGAGGCAGTAACATGGCTATATAAACAGGGTGCCAGTACAGAGTGGATGTGCAGGGGTATGAGGTAGTAACATGGCTATATAAACAGGGTACCAGTACCAGTCGATGTGCAGGGGTATGGGGTAATGGAAGTAGATATATACATACAACTAGAAATAAAGAGATAATAAACAGTAGCAGCAGCTTATATAAAAAAAGAAGTCTCAAAAAGTTAGTGTAAAAAGGGTAAATGCAGATAGTCCTGGTCGCTATTTTGTTAACTATTTAACACACTATTTACAGTCTTTTGGCTTGGGATAGAAGCTGTTCCGGGTCCTGTTGGTTCCAGACTTGGTGCCATGCAGGGGGAGAGAGAACAGTCTATGACTTGGGTGGCTGGAGTCTGACCATTTTTAGGGTCTTCCTCTGACACTGCGTGGTGTAGAGGTCGTGGATAGCAGGGAGCTCGGCCCCAATAATGTCACATCTGCCCCTGCTCCACTCTCTGGTGTTTATCTCGTGTCTTCTTGACCTGCAGTTACTCCCACTGTACACTCTCCCTCTCTCCCTCTCCTTCTCTGTGTGAATGTGTGGTTGGAGACAAGTGTGGTGGAGTCAGAGCAAATCCCTACTTGTTCCATTATCAAGACCTCTACAAACACTCAGTCCTGACTCTTCCAAGCTGCCAGATTGTAATCTCTGCTCAGTCAGTCAGTTCATGATTCTAGCCATTTATGATTATTCAAGATCCTGTTACTCTGCTGTACCATCTCGAGAGCACCACACCCCATCTCAGCCACCTCATCGGCCGTACGACTGTGCTATCAAGCTTCAGTCTGGAGCTCCACTCCCTAGTAGCAGGTTGTATAACCTCTCTCGCCCCGAGCAAGAGGCCATGGTAGAACACATCCAGGACTCCCTGGCTGTCGGACATATCAGGCCTTCTTCCTCTCTGTTGGGAGCTGGGTTTTTCTTTGTCAAGAAGAAGGATGGGTCACTGAGGCCATGCATAGACTTCCGTGGTTTGAATAGTATCACTGTTAGGAGCAAGTATCCCTGGTTAATGATGTCCTGAGGGATGTCATTGGGCGTTTTGTTTTTGTCTATGTGGATGACAGTCTTATTTTTTTTTTATTACCTTGAGGCTCACAAGCAACACGTCCACTAAGTTCTCGAAAGGCTGTTGGAGAATAAGCTATTTGTTAAGGCTGAGAAATGTGAGTTTCAGGTTTCCTCGGTGTCCTTCTTGGGTTACATTATTGCTCAAGGTCAGCTATGAATGGACCCTGCCAAGGTTAGGGCAGTCACAGAGTGGCCTGTGCCCGCGAATCTGAAGCAGTTACAGCATTTCCTGGGGTTTGCCAATTTTTTATAGAAGATTCATCCGTGACTACACTTGTTTGGCAGCTCCTCTCTCGAACATCCTGCCTATACCGTCCGGCAGCTTTTGGATGTGCGCCGTTGGGGTCGCAGATACAGGCCGGAGGAGCGCTGCTAGGTGCCCCGTCATCACATTCTGGATCCCTCCCTCTTACAGGATTATCATACCTCACACCTAGACAAGCCAGTTTGTGCGACCGGTGGCGTCTGTAGGGGGGGGGGGATACTGTCACATCTGCTCCTGCTACACTCTCTGGTGTTCATCCAGTGTCTTCTTGAAACATCACAATTGGTCCTTTTGTTCGATTAATTCCGTCCATATATATCCAAAATGTCAATTTATTTGGCGCGTTTGATCCAGAAAAAACACCTTCCAAATTGTGCAACGTCACTACAAAATATCTCAAAAGTTGCCTGTAAACTTTGCCAAAACATTTGAAACTACTTTTATAATACAACTTTAGGTATTTTTAAACGTTAATAATTAATCAAATTGAAGACGGGTCTATCTGTTTTCAATAGAGGATGAGAGGAAACTAACTCTACTTTTCAAGTCGTGCGAAACACTCAACAGTGTTACTCATTTCCTAGACGACCGTACTTCTTCATTGCAAACAGGAATAACCTCAACCAAATTCCAAAGACTGGTGACATCCAATGGAAGCGGTGCCTAAGAAATATAGTTTCCCAATGAGAACTCACTGAACAGACCTCAACAATCTGAACGGTTAGTCCTCAGGGTTTTGCCTGCTACATAAATTCTGTTATTCTCACAGGCATGATTCAAATTGTTTTAGAAACTCCACAGTTTTTTCTATCCAAATTTACAAATAATATTAATATCTTATATTGTTGGCATGAGTAGCAGGAAGTTGAAATTGGACATGCTATTTATCCAAAAGTGAAAATGCTGCCCCCTATACCTTAAGAAGTTAATCCAGCAGCTGTGTCAGATTTTGTGTGTGTGTGTGTGTGTGTGTGTGTGTGTGTGTGTGTGTGTGTGTGTGTGTGTGTGTGTGTGTGTGTGTGTGTGTGTGTGTGTGTGTGTTTGTGTGTTTGCATCTTTGTGTGTGTGTGTTTGTGTGTGCGTGTGTGCGTGTGTGATTGTTTGTGTGTGTTTGTATCTGTGTGTGTGTGTGTTTGTTTGTGTGTGTGTTTTTGTATCTCTGTGTGTGTGTTTGTGTGTGTGTGCGTGCGTGTGTGTGCGTGTGTGTTTGTGTGTTTATCTGTATCTCTGTGTGTGTGTGTTCGTGTCTGTGTGTGTTTTTGTCTCTCCGTGTGTTTGTATCTGTGTGTGTGTGTGTTTGTATCTGTGTGTGTATCTGTGTGTGTGAGTGTAATATTTTGATCGTTTGTATAACCCATTGCCCTTCATGTTTGTGAGGTCTAGGGTCCGCTCACCAACCAAGAATTCACAAAATGGGACAAAAACCAAATTGAGACTCAGTGTACAACTAAGAATTCTGCAAAAATATCATCAGTGTAAAAGAAAGAGAGAGAGAGATTGATGGTCATGGTGATAGTGTGTATTTTCCTGATTGTTGGGACTATGTTTCCTGATTGTTGTGCCTGATGTTTCCTGATTGTTGGGTCTCCTAACCCTAACCCTTAACCCTAACACTTAAACCTAACCGTTAAACCTATACCACACCTTAACCCTTACCCTAACACTTAACCTTAACCCTAATTGTTAACCCTAACCCTTAACCTTAACCTTAACCCTAACCCTAACCCACACCTTAACCCTTACCCTAACCCTAACAGTTTTCCCTAACCCTAATTGTTAACCCTAACCCTAACCATATCCCAAACCCTAACCCTTAACCCTAACCCTATCCCAAACCTTAACCCTATACCACACCATAACCCTTACCCTAACCCTAACACTTAACCCTAACCCTAAACCTATCCCAAACCTTAACCCTTACCCGAACCCTATCCCTATCCCTATCCCTAACCCTATCCCTAACCCTATCCCTATCCCTATCCCTATCCCTATCCCTAACCCTATCCCTATCCCTATCCCTATCCCTATCCCTATCCCTATCCCTATCCCTATCCCTATCCCTATCCCTATCCCTAACCCATCAATGTAAACCGAACACTAACCCTTACCTTAAACATTCAGAATGAGGGCCTAAACTTAACTCTCTTAATGTGACGTTTGGAGAAATGTAACGATCCAGAGCATCAGGAGCATCTAAAAGTCTTCTAAACGTGACTTTGGACAAACATCTAATTCTGCAGTGAGACTATGAGAGCATAATGTGCAAAACAATTAGCATTTTGTGTGATGATGTAATCTTTGTAGTTATGCTTTATGGACGGGCAATGTCAGAGCGGCATAGACTGAGATACAGTAGATAGTATAGAATACAGTATATACATATGACATGAGTAACGCAGGATATGTAAACATTAAGAAAAACACATTTGTTATCTGAGCATGCAATGTCAAAGAGCACAGATGGGTAATTGACTGATTGATCATGTGATTCAGTTCAGCTAACCAATCACACACACATTGAGGGTGTTAAATGATTGATTGATCTGTTTCAGGAATCTGGGAAAATCTGGTCTCAGAGTTTCATGTTTAGGGTTAGGTGAGTAGAACACACACACACACACACACACACACACACACACACACACACACACACACACACACACACACACACACACACACACACACACACACACACACAACCTTATACTACGTGTGTGTTTGACAGTTTTCTCTTATCACAGGAACATGGGTGACGTTTGGTTCACAGATCACAGATGAGGTATGTGTGTGTTATCATTAATTATGTTGATATGTGGTTGTGTGTCTATATAAACTCAGCAAAACAATAAACGTCCCTTTTTCAGGACCCTGTCTGTCAAAGATAATTCGTAAAAATCTAAGTAACTTCACAGATCTTCATTGTAAAGGGTTTAAACACTGTTTCCCATGCTTGTTTAATGAACCATAAACAATGAATGAACATGCAACTGTGGAAAGGAAAGGTGTTCCGCTAGCAACCCACCCCGACAACATCCGGTGAAATTGCAGAGCTCCAAATTCAAAATACAGAAATAGTCATAATAAACATTCATAAAAATACAAGTGTTATACATCGGTTTAAAGATTAATTTATTGTTAATCCAGCCACTTTGTCAGATTTCAAAAAGGCTTTACGGCGAAAGCATACCATGCGATTATCTGAGGACAGCGCCCCGCCATCAATCCCTCCATCAGTGCTCAGACGGTCCGCAATAGGCTGAGTCGCGGTTTTGTCTCACCAGAGGTAATGGTCGGATTCGCGTTTATAGTTGAAGGAATGAGCATTACACCGAGGCCTGTACTCTGAAGTGGGATCGATTTGGAGGTGGAGGGGGCGGTCTGTCACAGCATCATCGGATTGCGCTTGTTATCATTGCAGACAATCTCACCGCTGTGCGTTACAGGGAAGACATCCTCCTCCCTCATGTGGTACCCTTCCTGCAGGCTCATCCTGACATGACCCTCCATCATGACAATGCCACCAGCCATATTGCTTGTTCTGTGCATGATTTCCTGCAAGACAGGAACGTCAGTGTTCTGCCATGGCTAGCGAAAATCCCACTGAGCACATCTGTGACCTGTTGGATCGGAGGGTGAGGGCTAGGGCCATTACCCCCAGAAATGTCCGGGAACTTGCAGGTGGGCCTTGACCCCCCCTTTGTTCAGGGACACATTATTCAATTTCTGTTAGTCACATATCTGTGGAACTTGTTCAGTTTATGTCTCAGTTGTTGAATCTTGATATATTCATACGAATATTTTTACATGTTAAGTTTGCTGAAAATAAACACAGTTGACAGTAAGAGGACGTTTCTTTTTTTGCTTATATGTTTATATGTGTGTATGTGAGTGTTATCATTAATACTGTTGGTGTGTGGTTGTGTGTATATGTATGTATGTATGTGTGTGTGTGTGTGTGTGTGTGTGTGTGTGTGTGTGTGTGTGTGTGTGTGTGTGTGTGTGTGTGTGTGTGTGTGTGTGTGTGTGTGTGTGCTCTTACTAGAACACTCAGGGACTTTCACCTTCTTGTCCTTCAGCCACTGTACGGTTGATTTGGAGATGTGCTTTGGGTCATTGTCATGTTGAAACGTGTACCATCTTCCCAACTTCAACTTCGTGGCAGAGAGCTGCAGGTCTACCTCAAGGATCTGTCACGATTTTCCACTGTCCATTTTCCCTTCTATCGAGATAAGAGCTCCAGTAACAGCTGAATAGAACCCCCCCACAACAGGATGCTGCCACCGCCGTGCTTTACTGTAGACGTGGTGTTCTTTACTGTAGGCTTGGTGTTCTTTACTGTAGACGTGGTGTTCTTTACTGTAGACGTGGTGTTCTTTACAGTAGGCTTGGTGTTCTTTACTGTAGGTGTGGTGTTCTTTACTGTAGACGTGGTGTTCTTTACAGTAGGCTTGGTGTTCTTTACTGTAGGTGTGGTGTTCTTTACTGTAGACGTGGTGTTCTTTACTGTAGGCTTGGTGTTCTTTACTGTAGGCATGGTGTTCTTTACTGTAGACGTGGTGTTCTTTACAGTAGGCTTGGTGTTCTTTACTGTAGGTGTGGTGTTCTTTACTGTAGGCGTGGTGTTCTTTACTGTAGGCTTGGTGTTCTTTACTGTAGGCATGGTGTTCTCTACTGTAGACGTGGTGTTCTTTACTGTAGACGTGGTGTTCTTTACTGTAGACGTGGTGTTCTTTACTGTAGGCTTGGTGTTCTTTACTGTAGGCTTGGTGTTCTTTACTGTAGGCGTGGTGTTCTTTACTGTAGATGTGGTGTTCTTTACTGTAGGCGTGGTGTTCTTTACTGTAGGCGTGGTGTTCATTACTGTAGACGTGGTGTTCTTTACTGTAGGCGTGGTGTTCTTTACTGTAGACGTGGTGTTCTTTACTGTAGACGTGGTGTTCTTTACTGTTGGCGTGGTGTTCTTTACTGTAGATGTGGTGTTCTTTACTGTAGACGTGGTGTTCTTTAATGTAGGCTTGGTGTTCTTTACTGTAGGCATGGTGTTCTCTACTGTAGGTGTGGTGTTCTTTAATGTAGGCGTGGTGTTCTTTACTGTAGGTGTGGTGTTCTTTACTGTAGGCGTGGTGTTCTTTACTGTAGGCGTGGTGTTCTTTACTGTAGACGTGGTGTTCTTTAATGTAGACGTGGTGTTCTTTACTGTAGGCGTGGTGTTCTTTACTGTAGATGTGGTGTTCTTTAATGTAGGCTTGGTGTTCTTTACTGTAGGCGTGGTGTTCTTTACTGTAGGCATGGTGTTCTTTACTGTTGGTGTGGTGTTCTTTACTGTAGACGTGGTGTTCTTTACTGTAGGCTTGGTGTTCTTTACTGTAGGCGTGGTGTTCTTTAATGTAGACATGGTGTTCTTTACTGTAGGCGTGGTGTTCTTTACTGTAGGCGTGGTGTTCTTTACTGTAGACGTGGTGTTCTTTACTGTAGGCGAGGTGTTCTTTACTGTAGGCGTGGTGTTCTTTACTGTAGGCGTGGTGTTCTTTACTGTAGGTGTGGTGTTCTTTACTGTAGGCGTGGTGTTCTTTACTGTAGGCGTGGTGTTCTTTAATGTAGGCGTGGTGTTCTTTACTGTAGGCGTGGTGTTCTTTACTGTAGGCGTGGTGTTCTTTAATGTAGACGTGGTGTTCTTTACTGTAGGCGTGGTGTTCTTTACTGTAGATGTGGTGTTCTTTAATGTAGGCATGGTGTTCTTTACTGTAGGCGTGGTGTTCTTTAATGTAGACGTGGTGTTCTTTACTGTAGACGTGGTGTTCTTTACTGTAGACATGGTGTTCTTTACTGTAGGCGTGGTGTTCTTTACTGTAGACGTGGTGTTCTTTACTGTAGACATGGTGTCCTTTACTGTAGGCTTGGTGTTCTTTACTGTAGACGTGGTGTTCTTTACTGTAGACGTGGTGTTTGTTCTTTACAGTAGACGTGGTGTTCTTTACTGTAGGCTTGGTGTTCTTTACTGTAGGCTTGGTGTTCTTTACTGTAGACGTGGTGTTCTTTACTGTAGACGTGGTGTTCTTTACTGTAGTGATATATTTTACATCAATTCCCATCAATTCCCATTATTGAAGTGGCTGGAGTTAGTGTGAGTCAGTGTGTTGGCAGCAGCCACTCAATGTTAGTGGTGGCTGTTTAACACTCCGATGGCCTTCAGATAGAAGCTGTTTTTCTGTCTCTCGGTCCCAGCTTTGATGCACCTGTACTGACCTCGCCTTCTGGATGATAGCGGGGTGAACAGGCATTGAATCGGGTGGTTGTTGTCCTTGATGATCTTTATGGCCTTCCTGTGACATCCGGTGGTGTAGGTGCCTGGACGGCAGGTAGTTTGCCTCCGGTGATGCGTTGTGCAGACCTCACTACCCTCTGGAGAGCCTTACGGTTGTGGGCGGAGCAGTTGCCGTACCAGGCGGTGATACAGCCCGACAGGATGCTCTCGATTGTGCATCTGTAGAAGTTTGTGAGTGCTTTTGGTGACAAGCCGAATTTCTTCAGCCTCTTGAGGTTGAAGAGGCGCTGCTGCGCCTTCTTCACGATGCTGTCTGTGTGGGTGGACCAATTCAGTTTGTCTGTGATGTGTACGCCGAGGAACTTAAAACTTACTACCCTCTCCACTACTGTTCCATCGATGTGGATAGGGGGGTGTTCCCTCTGCTGTTTCCTAAAGTCCACAATCATCTCCTTAGTTTTGTTGACGTTGAGTGTGAGGTTATTTTCCTGACACCACACTCCAAGGGCCCTCACCTCCTCCCTGTAGGCCGTCTTGTCGTTGTTGGTAATCAATTATACCACTGTTGTGTCGTCCGCAAACTTGAGAATTGTGTTGGAGGCGTGCGTGGCCACGCAGTCGTGGGTGAACAGGGAGTACAGGAGAGGGCTCAGAACGCACCCTTGTGGGGCCCCAGTGTTGAGGATCAGAGGGGTGGAGATGTTGTTACCTACCCTCACCACCTGGGGGCGACCCGTCAGGAAGTCCAGTATGGAGGGTATTATGGTGTTAAATGCTGAGCTGTAGTCGATGAACAGCATTCTCACATAGGTATTCCTCTTGTCCAGATGGGTAAGGGCAGTGTGCAGTGTGGTTGAGATTGCATTGTCTGTGGACCTTTTTGGGCGGTAAGCAAATTGGAGTGGGTCTAGGGTGTCAGGTAGGGTGGAGGTGATATGGTCCTTGACTACTCTCTCAAAGCACTTTATGATGACGGAAGTGAGTGCTATGGGGCGGTAGTCGTTTAGCTCAGTTACCTTAGCTTTCTTGGGAACAGGAACAATGGTGGCCCTCTTGAAACATGTGGGAACAACAGACTGGGATAAGGATTGATTGAATATGTCCGTAAACACACCAGCCAGCTGGTCTGCGCATGCTCTGAGGACGCGGCTGGGATGCCGTCTGGGTCTGGGCCTACAGCCTTGCGTGGGTTAACACGTTTAAATGTTTTACTCACCTCGGCTGCAGTGAAGGAGAGTCCGCATGTTTTGGTTGCGGGCCATGTCAGTGGCACTGTATTGTCCTCAAAGCGGGCAAAAAAGTTATTTAGTCTGCCTGGGAGCAAGGCATCCTGGTCCGTGACTGGGCTGGTTTTCTTTTTGTAATCCGTGATTGACTGTAGACCCTGCCACATACCTCTTGTGTCTGAAGCGTTTAATTGCGATTCTACTTTGTCTCTATACTGACGCTTAGCTTGTTTGATTGCCTTGCGGAGGGAATAGTTACACTGTTTGTATTCGGTCATGTTTCCGGTCACCTTGCCCTGATTAAAAGCAGTGGTTACTTACTGTAGGCATGGTGTTCTTTACCATAGGCGAGGTTGTTCTTTACTGTAGGCATGGTGTTCTTTACTGTAGGCATGGTGTTCTTTACTGTAGGCATGGTGTTCTTTACTGTAGGCATGGTGTTCTTTACTGTAGGCATGGTGTTCTTTACTGTAGGCATGGTGTTCTTTACCATAGGCGAGGTTGTTCTTTACTGTAGGCGAGGTGTTCTTTACTGTAGGCAAGGTGTTCTTTACTGTAGGCATGGTGTTCTTTACTGTAGGCATGGTGTTCTTTACCATAGGCGAGGTTGTTCTTTACTGTAGGCATGGTGTTCTTTACTGTAGGCATGGTGTTCTTTACTCTAGGCATAGTGTTCTTTACTGTAGGCATGGTGTTCTTTACTGTAGGCATGGTGTTCTTTACTGTAGGCATGGTGTTCTTTACTGTAGGCATGGTGTTCTTTACTGTAGGCATGGTGTTCTTTACTGTAGGCATGGTGTTCTTTACTGTAGGCATGGTGTTCTTTACTGTAGGCATGGTGTTCTTTACCATAGGCGAGGTTGTTCTTTACTGTAGGCATGGTGTTCTTTACTGTAGGCATGGTGTTCTTTACTGTAGGCATGGTGTTCTTTACTGTAGGCATGGTGTTCTTTACTGTAGGCATGGTGTTCTTTACTGTAGGCGAGGTTGTTCTTTACTGTAGGCATGATGTTCTTTACTGTAGGCATGGTGTTCTTTACTGTAGGCATGGTGTTCTTTACTGTAGGCATGGTGTTCTTTACTGTAGGCGAGGTTGTTCTTTACTGTAGGCATGGTGTTCTTTACTGTAGGCATGGTGTTCTTTACCGTAGGTATGGTGTTCTTTACTGTAGGCATGGTGTTCTTTACCGTAGGTATGGTGTTCTTTACCGTAGGTATGGTGTTCTTTACTGTAGGCATGGTGTTCTTTACCGTAGGCATGGTGTTCTTTACTGTAGGCATGGTGTTCTTTACTGTAGGCATGGTGTTCTTTACTGTAGGCATGGTGTTCTTTACTGTAGGCATGGTGTTCTTTACTGTAGTAAGGGAATTCACCCCCGTAGTGGACAAAAATGAATGGCAAATTATTGGCATAGGACAAACCATGTACACATTGGCCAATACCACCCAAAGCGGCGTTGATTCATGCAAAGTTTACTTCCATTGCCATATGGGTATTGCCAGTTGTAACACTTCAAAAATCCAAAAGGTGGCGATTGCACTCCACCATGGTTTTTCATATTGATATTGGACTCCAAGTCAACATCCAAAAGCCAAATTTTGAAAAAACGAATTTTTTGAAAAAAACGTATCACCCCTTAAAAAAGTGCTTTCTGGACCGTTTTTCGAAATTCTTTCGCTTTTTTTGACAATTACACATGTATAAGAACTGTATGAAAATACTTTTGTCCAATTTTATTATCATAATTTTTTTAATTTTTTTACTTGCGCATTATTGCATATGTTTTGTCCATTTGCAATATGATTTCATAGGAAGTCAGAAGTCAAAAGTCAAAAATTATTACATTTCATAAAAAACTTCACACACCCCTAAAAAAGTGCTTTCTGGACCGTTTTTCGAAATTTTTTCGCATTTTGTGTCAGTTACACACGTATAAGAACTGTATCAACATACTTTAGTCATATTTTATTATCATAATGTTTTTGTTTTTTTTTGCTTGTGCATAAGGCATATGTTTTGTGGGGGCCAAATGTCATAAGAAATTTGACATGCTCAAAAATCCTTCAGAAATGCAAAATTGACTGGCCTGATGAACTCGGGATGGCCGGGCAGTGATTGTTGTTCCTTTCAATCACTCGTGGTGTTGATTTCATCATGTCCATTTGTTTATGTTTTCTCACTTTTGCAAAGTCACTGTGCATTTGCCATATGGTTAACTGGGCATTCACCATCACCAATTTGTCATGCCATAAAAATCATGCAGGAATGCCAAATTGACTGGCCCGATGAACTCGGGATGGCTGGGCAGTGATTCTGGTACCTCTCCATCGCTCGTTTGGGTTGATTTCAGAATGTCGCTTTTGGTGATGGTACCTCACCGCTTAAACATATTGCTAATGGACAAGAGTCACCTGCAAGTCACCGTCCATCAGTCAATTTGATATCATTCAAAGCTAACTATTGCAGGCACTGTCAGTCTCTACGCACCCCAATGATACGTCCCTCCATCCATGTTGTGTATCTGTGTGATTTAGTTTTCCTTTGAATTTTTATGGGAAAAATGACTGATTTACAGTTCATGAGGGTTGCCTAATCATATATATGAAGTTTTGGAAAGATCTGATATTTTTAACCCCTCCAAACAGCCCATGAGACACCAATTATGGCACTTCCGGTTGGCACAGGAAGCTGTAACTCAACATACATCCTCATTGGGGTATTCCATTAGAGAATCCTGAGTTTTAAGTCTTTACCATGAAAACTGACTGATTTACACAGGGTTCAATGCACTATGTCCATCAAATTGCAGGCAGTGTATGGGTATACACTTTTAGGGCGATTTGGACCACTTCCGGTTGGTCCAGGAAGCTTAGAATCGACACAGGTAGACCTTATAGTGGTCTGATGGACTGGTACCAAAGACAGGTTCATACAGCATTCATAACCCATATAGACTCCAGGTTGTATTTAGTGGAGCAGCCAATGTATTCCTATGGGGAGAGAAGTCAATGAACACAGTTTTTATGTAAACACCTTCTTTTGACTGTGAAGGGTTAATGTCACACGGTCAAGGATAGGCTTGGACAGATCAGGAGGACCTTAGGAACAGTCCTGTGGTTGAATTGTCTTTCTAAACCTAACGGTTCCGCCGCTGTCACCCAAAATCAAATGACGTACTGGTGAAGGCTTCATATTGGGCCTATTTTTCTCATGGTCGCCGCGCTCAGACCGAGCGAGCTACGGTCAAGCGGGGCACCTCGTTGGACTCGGCACAGTCTGGACACTATGGTCATGCCATTGTTTGTGTTGATTTCAGAATGTCCATTTGGTCATGTTTTCTCACTTTTGCAAAGTCACTGTCAATTTGCCATATGGTTAACTGGGCAGTCACCATCACCAATTTGTCATGCCATAAAAATCATGCAGGAATGCCAAATTGACTGGCCCGATGACATAGGGATGTCTGGGCAGTGATACTGGTACCTCTCCATCGCTCGTTTGGGTTGATTTCAGAATGTCGCTTTTGGTGATGGTACCTCACCGCTTAAACATATTGCAAATGTTCCTTACTTTTGCAAAGTCACTAAAAATTCTTGCAGGAATGCCAAATTGACTGGCCCGATGACCTCGGGATGGCTGGGCAGTGATACTGGTACCTCTCCATCGCTCGTTTGGGCTGATTTCAGAATGTCGCTTTTGGTGATTGTACCTCACTGTTAAAACATATTGCAAATGTTGTCTCACTTTTGCAAAGTCACTGTGCATTTGCCATATGGTTAACTGGGCAGTCACCATTACCAATTTGTCATGCTATAAAAATCATGCAGGAATGCCAAATTGACTGGCCCGATGACCTCGGGATGGCTGGGCAGTGATACTGGTACCTCTCCATCGTTCGTTAGGGTTGATTTCAGAATGTCGCTTTTGGTGATGGTACCTCACCGCTTAAACATATTGCTAATGGACAAGAGTCACCTGCAAGTCACCGTCCATCAGTCAATTTGATATCATTCAAAGCTAACTATTGGAGGCACTGTCAGTCTCTACGCACCCCAATGATACGTCCCTCCATCCATGTTGTGTATCTGTGTGATTTAGTTTTCCTTTGAATTTTTATGGGAAAAATGACTGATTTACAGTTCATGGGGGTTGCCTAATCATATATATGAAGTTTTGGAAAGATCTGATATTTTTAACCCCTCCAAACAGCCCATGAGACACCAATTATGGCACTTCCGGTTGGCACAGGAAGCTGTAACTCAACATACATCCTCATTGGGCTATTCCATTAGAGAATCCTGAGTTTTAAGTCTTTACCATGAAAACTGACTGATTTACACAGGGTTCAATGCACTATGTCCATCAAATTGCAGGCAGTGTATGGGTATACACTTTTAGGGCGATTTGGACCACTTCCGGTTGGTCCAGGAAGCTTAGAATCGACACAGGTAGACCTTATAGTGGTCTGATGGACTGGTACCAAAGACAGGTTCATACAGCATTCATAACCCATATAGACTCCAGGTTGTATTTAGTGGAGCAGCCAATATATTCCTATGGGGAGAGAAGTCAATGAACACAGTTTTTATGTAAACACCTTCTTTTGACTGTGAAGGGTTAATGTCACACGGTCAAGGATAGGCTTGGACAGATCAGGAGGACCTTAGGAACAGTCCTGTGGTTGAATTGTCTTTCTAAACCTAACGGTTCCGCCGCTGTCACCCAAAATCAAATGACGTACTGGTGAAGGCTTCATATTGGGCCTATTTTTCTCATGGTCGCCGCGCTCAGACCGAGCGAGCTACGGTCAAGCGGGGCACCTCGTTGGACTCAGCACAGTCTGGACACTATGGTCATGCCATTGTTTGTGTTGATTTCAGAATGTCCATTTGGTCATGTTTTCTCACTTTTGCAAAGTCACTGTGCATTTGCCATATGGTTAACTGGGCAGTCACCATCACCAATTTGTCATGCCATAAAAATCATGTAGGAATGCCAAATTGACTGGCCCGATGACATAGGGATGGCTGGGCAGTTATTCTGGTACCTCTCCATCGCTCGTTTGGGTTGATTTCAGAATGTCGCTTTTGGTGATGGTACCTCACCGCTTAAACATATTGCAAATGTTCCTTACTTTTGCAAAGTCACTAAAAATTCTTGCAGGAATGCCAAATTGACTGGCCCGATGACCTCGGGATGGCTGGGCAGTGATACAGGTACCTCTCCATCGCTCGTTTGGGCTGATTTCAGAATGTCGCTTTTGGTGATGGTACCTCACCGCTTAAACATATTGCAAATGTTCCTTACTTTTGCAAAGTCACTGAAAATTTGTGCAGGAATGCCAAATTGACTGGCCCGATGAAGTCGGGATGGCTTGGCAGTGATTCTGGTACCTCTCCATCACTCGTTAGGGTTGATTTCAGAATGTCCATTTGTTTATGTTTTCTCACTTTTGCAAAGTCACTGTGCATTTGCCATATGGTTAACTGGGCATTCACCATCACCAATTTGTCATGCCATAAAAATCATGCAGGAATGCCAAATTGACTGGCCCGATGAACTCGGGATGGCTGGGCAGTGATTCTGGTACCTCTCCATCGCTCGTTTGGCTTGATTTCAGAATGTCGCTTTTGGTGATGGTACCTCACTGTTAAAACATATTGCAAATGTTTTCTCACTTTTGCAAAGTCACTGAAAATTTGTGCAGGAATGCCAAATTGACTGGCCTGATGAACTCGGGATGGCTTGGCAGTGATTCTGGTACCTCTCCATCGCTCGTTAGGGTTGATTCCAGAATGTCCATTTGGTGATTTTTCTCACTCTTTCAAAGTCACTGTGCATTTGCCATATGGTTAACTGGGCAGTCACCATCACCAATTTGTCATGCCATAAAAATCATGCAGGAATGCCAAATTGACTGGCCCGATGAACTCGGGATGGCTGGGCAGTGATTCTGGAACCTCTCCATCGCTCGTTTGGCTTGATTTCAGAATGTCGCTTTTGGTGATGGTACCTCACCGCTTAAACATATTGCTAATGGACAAGAGTCACATGCAAGTCACCGTCCATCAGTCAATTTGATATCATTCAAAGCTTACTATTGGAGGCACTGTCAGTCTCTACGCACCCCAATGATACGTCCCTCCATCCATGTTGTGTATCTGTGTGATTTAGTTTTCCTTTGAATTTTTATGGGAAAAATGACTGATTTACAGTTCATGGGGGTTGCCTAATCATATATATGAAGTTTTGGAAAGATCTGATATTTTTAACCCTCCAAACAGCCCATGAGACACCAATTATGGCACTTCCGGTTGGCACAGGAAGCTGTAACTCAACATACATCCTCATTGGGCTATTCCATTAGAGAATCCTGAGTTTTAAGTCTTTACCATGAAAACTGACTGATTTACACAGGGTTCAATGCACTATGTCCATCAAATTGCAGGCAGTGTATGGGTATACACTTTTAGGGCGATTTGGACCACTTCCGGTTGGTCCAGGAAGCTTAGAATCGACACAGGTAGACCTTATAGTGGTCTGATGGACTGGTACCAAAGACAGGTTCATACAGCATTCATAACCCATATAGACTCCAGGTTGTATTTAGTGGAGCAGCCAATGTATTCCTATGGGGAGAGAAGTCAATGAACACAGTTTTTATGTAAACACCTTCTTTTGACTGTGAAGGGTTAATGTCACACGGTCAAGGATAGGCTTGGACAGATCAGGAGGACCTTAGGAACAGTCCTGTGGTTGAATTGTCTTTCTAAACCTAACGGTTCCGCCGCTGTCACCCAAAATCAAATGACGTACTGGTGAAGGCTTCATATTGGGCCTATTTTTCTCATGGTCGCCGCGCTCAGACCGAGCGAGCTACGGTCAAGCGGGGCACCTCGTTGGACTCGGCACAGTCTGGACACTATGGTCATGCCATTGTTTGTGTTGATTTCAGAATGTCCATTTGGTCATGTTTTCTCACTTTTGCAAAGTCACTGTGCATTTGCCATATGGTTAACTGGGCAGTCACCATCACCAATTTGTCATGCCATAAAAATCATGCAGGAATGCCAAATTGACTGGCCCGATGAACTCGGGATGGCTGGGCAGTGATTCTGGAACCTCTCCATCGCTCGTTTGGCTTGATTTCAGAATGTCGCTTTTGGTGATGGTACCTCACTGTTAAAACATATTGCAAATGTTTTCTCACTTTTGCAAAGTCACTGAAAATTTGTGTAGGAATGCCAAATTGACTGGCCTGATGAACTCGGGATGGCTTGGCAGTGATTCTGGTACCTCTCCATCGCTCGTTAGGGTTGATTCCAGAATGTCCATTTGGTGATTTTTCTCACTCTTTCAAAGTCACTGTGCATTTGCCATATGGTTAACTGGGCAGTCACCATCACCAATTTGTCATGCCATAAAAATCATGCAGGAATGCCAAATTGACTGGCCCGATGAACTCGGGATGGCTGGGCAGTGATTCTGGAACCTCTCCATCGCTCGTTTGGCTTGATTTCAGAATGTCGCTTTTGGTGATGGTACCTCACCGCTTAAACATATTGCTAATGGACAAGAGTCACATGCAAGTCACCGTCCATCAGTCAATTTGATATCATTCAAAGCTTACTATTGGAGGCACTGTCAGTCTCTACGCACCCCAATGATACGTCCCTCCATCCATGTTGTGTATCTGTGTGATTTAGTTTTCCTTTGAATTTTTATGGGAAAAATGACTGATTTACAGTTCATGGGGGTTGCCTAATCATATATATGAAGTTTTGGAAAGATCTGATATTTTTAACCCCTCCAAACAGCCCATGAGACACCAATTATGGCACTTCCGGTTGGCACAGGAAGCTGTAACTCAACATACATCCTCATTGGGGTATTCCATTAAAGAATCCTGAGTTTTAAGTCTTTACCATGAAAACTGACTGATTTACACAGGGTTCAATGCACTATGTCCATCAAATTGCAGGCAGTGTATGGGTATACACTTTTAGGGCGATTTGGACCACTTCCGGTTGGTCCAGGAAGCTTAGAATCGACACAGGTAGACCTTATAGTGGTCTGATGGACTGGTACCAAAGACAGGTTCATACAAGATTCATAACCCATATAGACTCCAGGTTGTATTTAGTGGAGCAGCCAATATATTCCTATGGGGAGAGAAGTCAATGAACACAGTTTTTATGTAAACACCTTCTTTTGACTGTGAAGGGTTAATGTCACACGGTCAAGGATAGGCTTGGACAGATCAGGAGGACCTTAGGAACAGTCCTGTGGTTGAATTGTCTTTCTAAACCTAACGGTTCCGCCGCTGTCACCCAAAATCAAATGACGTACTGGTGAAGGCTTCATATTGGGCCTATTTTTCTCATGGTCGCCGCGCTCAGACCGAGCGAGCTACGGTCAAGCGGGGCACCTCGTTGGACTCGGCACAGTCTGGACACTATGGTCATGCCATTGTTTGTGTTGATTTCAGAATGTCCATTTGGTCATGTTTTCTCACTTTTGCAAAGTCACTGTGCATTTGCCATATGGTTAACTGGGCAGTCACCATCACCAATTTGTCATGCCATAAAAATCATGTAGGAATGCCAAATTGACTGGCCCGATGAACTCGGGATGGCTGGGCAGTTATTCTGCTACCTCTCCATCGCTCGTTTGGGTTGATTTCAGAATGTCACTTTTGGTGATGGTACCTCACTGTTAAAACATATTGCAAATGTTCCTTACTTTTGCAAAGTCACTGAAAATTTCTGCAGGAATGCCAAATTGACTGGCCCGATGAACTCGGGATGGCTCGGCAGTGATTCTGGTACCTCTCCATCGCTCGTTTGAGTTGATTTCAGAATGTCGCTTTTGGTGATGGTACCTCACTGTTAAAACATATTGCAAATGTTCCTTACTTTTGCAAAGTCACTGAAAATTTGTGCAGGAATGCCAAATTGACTGGCCCGATGAACTCGGGATGGCTTGGCAGTGATTCTGGTACCTCTCCATCACTCGTTAGGGTTGATTCCAGAATGTCCATTTGGTGATTTTTCTCACTCTTTCAAAGTCACTGTGCATTTGCCATATGGTTAACTGGGCAGTCACCATCACCAATTTGTCATGCCATAAAAATCATGCAGGAATGCCAAATTGACTGGCCCGATGAACTCGGGATGGCTGGGCAGTGATTCTGGAACCTCTCCATCGCTCGTTTGGCTTGATTTCAGAATGTCGCTTTTGGTGATGGTACCTCACCGCTTAAACATATTGCTAATGGACAAGAGTCACATGCAAGTCACCGTCCATCAGTCAATTTGATATCATTCAAAGCTTACTATTGGAGGCACTGTCAGTCTCTACGCACCCCAATGATACGTCCCTCCATCCATGTTGTGTATCTGTGTGATTTAGTTTTCCTTTGAATTTTTATGGGAAAAATGACTGATTTACAGTTCATGGGGGTTGCCTAATCATATATATGAAGTTTTGGAAAGATCTGATATTTTTAACCCCTCCAAACAGCCCCTGAGTCACCAATTATGGCACTTCCGGTTGGCACAGGAAGCTATAAATACACACATGTCTTGACTGACATAGAAACCTAGGGAATCCTGAGTTTTAAGTCTTTAAGTTGAGAATTGACTGATCTACACAGGGTTGAATAATGCAGAGGCCTCGGCACCTTTCGAGGTGATGTACATCCAAATACCTTTTGGGTCAATTTAACCACTTCCGGTTGCTCCAGGAAGCTTAGAATCGACACAGGTAGACCTCATAGTGGTCTGATGGAATGTCATAGAAGACAGGTTCATACAGCATTCATAACCCATATAGACTCCAGGTTGTATTTAGGGGAGCAGGCAATGTATTCCTATGGGGAGAGAAGTCAATGCACACTGTTTTTTTGTAAACACCTTCTTTTAACTGTGAAAGGTTAATGCCACACAGTCAAGGTTAGGCTTGCACAGATCGGGAGGACCTTAGGAACAGTCCTGTGTTTGAATTGTCCTTCTAAACCTAACGGTTCCGCCGCTGTCACCCAAAATCAAATAACATTGTGGTGCAGGCTTCATTGTGGGCCTATTTTTCTCATGGTCGCTGCGCTCAGACCGAGCAAGCTACGGTCAAGCGGGGCACCTCGTTGGACTCGGCACGGCCTTGGGATTATGTTTATGCCATTGCCTGCTCTCTGTGTCTTTAAACACCACGCTTTGTCACTCCATCCTTGCTGTGTGTGTGTGTGAGAGCTTTTCTTTGACATCTGTTGGGAAAAATGACTGATTTACAGTTCATGGGGGTTGTCTAATCACACATATGAAGTTTTGGACAGATCTGATTTTTTTAACCCTTCCAAACAGCCCCTGAGTCACCAATTATGGCACTTCCGGTTGGCACAGGAAGCTATAAATACACACATGTCTTGACTGACATAGAAACCTAGGGAATCCTGAGTTTTAAGTCTTTAAGTTGAGAATTGACTGATCTACACAGGGTTGAATAATGCAGAGGCCTCGGCACCTTTCGAGGTGATGTACATCCAAATACCTTTTGGGTCAATTTAACCACTTCCGGTTGCTCCAGGAAGCTTAGAATCGACACAGGTAGACCTCATAGTGGTCTGATGGAATGTCATAGAAGACAGGTTCATACAGCATTCATAACCCATATAGACTCCAGGTTGTATTTAGGGGAGCAGGCAATGTATTCCTATGGGGAGAGAAGTCAATGCACACTGTTTTTTTGTAAACACCTTCTTTTAACTGTGAAAGGTTAATGCCACACAGTGAAGGTTAGGCTTGCACAGATCGGGAGGACCTTAGGAACAGTCCTGTGTTTGAATTGTCCTTCTAAACCTAACGGTTCCGCCGCTGTCACCCAAAATCAAATGACATTGTGGTGCAGGCTTCATTGTGGGCCTATTTTTCTCATGGTCGCTGCGCTCAGACCGAGTGAGCTACGGTCAAGCGGGGCACCTCGTTGGACTCGGCCCTGCCTTGGGATTATGTTTATGCCATTGCCTGCTCTCTGTGTCTTTAAACACCACGCTTTGTCACTCCATCCTTGCTGTGTGTGTGTGTGAGAGCTTTTCTTTGACATCTGTTGGGAAAAATGACTGATTTACAGTTCATGGGTGTTGTCTAATCACACATATGAAGTTTTGGACAGATCTGATTTTTTTAACCCTTCCAAACAGCCCCTGAGACACCAATTATGGCACTTCCGGTTGGCACAGGAAGCTATAAATAAACTCATATCCTCATTGGGGTATGCCTTTACAGAATCCTGAGTTTTAAGTCTTTACGTTAAGAACTGAGTTATTTACGGAGGGTTTAGTGAGTGTGTGTTATTTCAGAAAATCATAGAAAATCACAGAAATGTCGCAGAGCTCCGCAGCACATTTTAAAAATACTCGTATGAACACCCTGCAACTGGATCTGTAACCGTTGAAAAAAACCCCACCTATATCTGAACATCACGATCTGGTCACCGTACGATTTCTCGTAAATGACGATAGATAAATGGCCGATTTTTTTTTTATTGACACCGGAGGCTCCTTGACTTTGACGTGAAGTGAAAAAATCTTTTCTCTATTTTCATTTTGGACCTTTAATCCCAGAAATATGGCCATAACTCAAAAACCGTTGAGGCCTAGACGCCATCTTGTTCGGGGCCATCTTCCCATAATGCCAAACCTACGCTCACCAAGTTTCGGCTTCGAAATATTTTCAGTTTTCGAGATATGGCACGTCGTGATTCGGGATGTTTTGTCCAATAGCAATATGATTGCTTATGCCCTCTTGTGGGATATTCCGGCATAGCGCAAAAATGGGCTAAAATTTGTTTATTTTATTAAACGAAAACCGAATGTCCGACAAAGTTCATTTGATGACTTCCCGGTAGGTCTGGCCCTACCGCTCGGCCCGACGCCGTCCCCGAATTTCTAAAATGTTTTCGGACGTCTAGTAAGGGACCGTACAGTTCCAATAGGGACTTTCTCACTAACCATACGGTGATTGTCGAAATGTTCCCTTAAGGTATGGCATGGTGTTCTTTACTGTAGGCATGGTGTTCTTTACTGTAGGCAAGTTGTTCTTTACTGTAGGCATTGTGTTCTTTACCATAGGCAAGGTGTTCTTTACTGTAGGCATGGTGTTCTTTACTGTAGGCATGGTGTTCTTTACTGTAGGCATGGTGTTCTTTACTGTAGGCATGGTGTTCTTTACTGTAGGCGAGGTTGTTCTTTACTGTAGGCATGGTGTTCTTTACTGTAGGCATTGTGTTCTTTACTGTAGGCGAGGTTGTTCTTTACTGTAGGCATGGTGTTCTTTACTGTAGGCATTGTGTTCTTTACCATAGGCGAGGTTGTTCTTTACTGTAGGCATGGTGTTCTTTACTGTTCTTTACTGTAGATGTGGTGTTCTTTACTGTTCTTTACTGTAGACGTGGTGTTCTTTACCATAGGCGAGGTTGTTCTTTACTGTAGACGTGGTGTTCTTTACTGTAGGCATGGTGTTCTTTACTGTAGGCATGGTGTTCTTTACTGTAGGCAAGGTGTTCTTTACTGTAGGCATGGTGTTCTTGACTGTAGGCATGGTGTTCTTTACCATAGGCAAGGTGTTCTTTACTGTAGGCATGGTGTTCTTTACTGTAGGCATGGTGTTCTTTACTGTAGGCATGGTGTTCTTGACTGTAGGCATGGTGTTCTTTACCATAGGCAAGGTGTTCTTTACTGTAGGCATGGTGTTCTTTACTGTAGGCATGGTGTTCTTTACTGTAGGCATGGTGTTCTTTACTGTAGGCATGGTGTTCTTTACTATAGGCATGGTGTTCTTTACTGTAGGCATGGTGTTCTTTACTGTAGGCATGGTGTTCTTTACTGTAGGCATGGTGTTCTTTACTGTAGGCATGGTGTTCTTTACTGTAGGCATGTTGTTCTTTACTGTAGACATGGTGTTCTTTACTGTAGCCGTGGTGTTCTTTACTGTAGGTATGGTGTTCTTTACTGTAGGCATGGTGTTCTTTACTGTAGGCGTGGTGTTCTTTACTGTAGGCATGGTGTTCTTTACTGTAGGCATGGTGTTCTTTACTGTAGGCATGGTGTTCTTTACTGTAGGCGTGGTGTTCTTTACTGTAGGCATGGTGTTCTTTACTGTAGGCATGGTGTTCTTTACTGTAGGCATGTTGTTCTTTACTGTAGGCGTGGTGTTCTTTAATGTAGGCATGTTGTTCTTTACTGTAGGCATGTTGTTCTTTACTGTAGGCATGGTGTTCTTTACTGTAGGCGTGGTGTTCTTTACTGTAGGCATGGTGTTCTTTACTGTAGGCATGTTGTTCTTTACTGTAGGCATGGTGTTCTTTACTGTAGGCATGGTGTTCTTTACTGTAGGCATGGTGTTCTTTACTGTAGGCATGGTGTTCTTTACTGTAGGCATGGTGTTCTTTACTGTAGGCATGGTGTTCTTTACTGTAGGCAAGGTGTTCTTTACTGTAGGCATGGTGTTCTTTACCATAGGCAAGGTTGTTCTTTACTGTAGGCATGGTGTTCTTTACTGTAGGCATGGTGTTCTTTACTGTAGGCATGGTGTTCTTTACTGTAGGCATGGTGTTCTTTACTGTAGGCATGGTGTTCTTTACTGTAGGCATGGTGTTCTTTACTGTAGGCATGGTGTTCTTTACTGTAGGCATGGTGTTCTTTACTGTAGGCATGTTGTTCTTTACTGTAGGCATGGTGTTCTTTACTGTAGGCATGGTGTTCTTTACTGTAGGCATGGTGTTCTTTACTGTAGGCATGGTGTTCTTTACTGTAGGCATGGTGTTCTTTACTGTAGGCATGGTGTTCTTTACTGTGTTCTTTACTGGCATGGTGTTCTTTACTGTAGGCATGGTGTTCTTTACTGTAGGCATGGTGTTCTTTACTGTAGGCAAGGTGTTCTTTACTGTAGGCATGGTGTTCTTTACTGTAGGCATGGTTGTTCTTTACTGTAGGCATGGTGTTCTTTACTGTAGGCATGGTGTTCTTTACTGTAGGCATGGTGTTCTTTACTGTAGGCATGGTGTTCTTTACTGTAGGCATGGTGTTCTTTACTGTAGGCATGGTGTTCTTTACTGTAGGCATGGTGTTCTTTACTGTAGGCATGGTGTTCTTTACTGTAGGCATGGTGTTCTTTACTGTAGGCATGGTGTTCTTTACTGTAGGCATGGTGTTCTTTACTGTAGGCATGGTGTTCTTTACTGTAGGCATGGTGTTCTTTACTGTAGGCATGGTGTTCTTTACTGTAGGCATGGTGTTCTTTACTGTAGACATGGTGTTCTTTACTGTAGGCGTGGTGTTCTTTACTGTAGGCATGGTGTTCTTTACTGTAGGCATGGTGTTCTTTACTGTAGGCGTGGTGTTCTTTACTGTAGGCATGGCATGGTGTTCTTTACTGTAGGCGTGGTGTTCTTTACTGTAGGCGTGGTGTTCTTTACTGTAGGCATGGTGTTCTTTACTGTAGGCATGGTGTTCTTTACTGTAGGCATGTTGTTCTTTACTGTAGGCGTGGTGTTCTTTACTGTAGGCATGTTGTTCTTTACTGTAGGCATGTTGTTCTTTACTGTAGGCATGGTGTTCTTTACTGTAGGCGTGGTGTTCTTTACTGTAGGCATGGTGTTCTTTACTGTAGGCATGTTGTTCTTTACTGTAGGCATGGTGTTCTTTACTGTAGGCATGGTGTTCTTTACTGTAGGCATGGTGTTCTTTACTGTAGGCATGGTGTTCTTTACTGTAGGCATGGTGTTCTTTACTGTAGGCAAGGTGTTCTTTACTGTAGGCATGGTGTTCTTTACCATAGGCAAGGTTGTTCTTTACTGTAGGCATGGTGTTCTTTACTGTAGGCATGGTGTTCTTTACTGTAGGCATGGTGTTCTTTACTGTAGGCATGGTGTTCTTTACCGTAGGCAAGGTGTTCTTTACTGTAGGCATGGTGTTCTTTACTGTAGGCATGGTGTTCTTTACTGTAGGCATGGTGTTCTTTACTGTAGGCATGTTGTTCTTTACTGTAGGCGTGGTGTTCTTTACTGTAGGCATGTTGTTCTTTACTGTAGGCATGTTGTTCTTTACTGTAGGCATGGTGTTCTTTACTGTAGGCGTGGTGTTCTTTACTGTAGGCATGGTGTTCTTTACTGTAGGCATGTTGTTCTTTACTGTAGGCGTGGTGTTCTTTACTGTAGGCATGTTGTTCTTTACTGTAGGCATGTTGTTCTTTACTGTAGGCATGGTGTTCTTTACTGTAGGCGTGGTGTTCTTTACTGTAGGCATGGTGTTCTTTACTGTAGGCGTGGTGTTCTTTACTGTAGGCATGGTGTTCTTTACTGTAGGCATGTTGTTCTTTACTGTAGGCATGGTGTTCTTTACTGTAGGCAAGGTGTTCTTTACCGTAGGCATGGTGTTCTTTACTGTAGGCGAGGTGTTCTTTACTGTAGGCGAGGTGTTCTTTACTGTAGGCATGGTGTTCTTTACTGTAGGCATGGTGTTCTTTACTGTAGGCATGGTGTTCTTTACTGTAGGCATTGTGTTCTTTACTGTAGGCATGGTGTTCTTTACTGTAGGCATGGTGTTCTTTACTGTAGGCATGGTGTTCTTTACTGTAGGCGAGGTGTTCTTTACTGTAGGCATGGTGTTCTTTACTGAAGGCGAGGTGTTCTTTACTGTAGGCATGGTGTTCTTTACTGTAGGCGAGGTGTTCTTTACTGTAGGCATGGTGTTCTTTACTGTAGGCATGGTGTTCTTTACTGTAGGCGAGGTGTTCTTTACTGTAGACATGGTGTTCTTTACTGAAGGCGAGGTGTTCTTTACTGTAGGCATGGTGTTCTTTACTGTAGGCATGGTGTTCTTTACTGTAGGCATGGTGTTCTTTACTGTAGGCATGGTGTTCTTTACTGTAGGCATGGTGTTCTTTACTGTAGGCATGGTGTTCTTTACTGTAGGCATGGTGTACTTTACCGTAGGCATGGTGTTCTTTACCGTAGGTATGGTGTTCTTTACTGTAGGCATGGTGTACTTTACCGTAGGCATGGTGTTCTTTACTGTAGGCATGGTGTTCTTTACTGTAGGCATGTTGTTCTTTACTGTAGGCATGGTGTTCTTTACTGTAGGCATGGTGTTCTTTACCATAGGCATGGTGTTCTTTACTGTAGGCATGGTGTTCTTTACTGTTCTTTACTGTAGGCATGGTGTTCTTTACTGTAGGTGAGGTTGTTCTTTACTGTAGGCATGGTGTTCTTTACTGTAGGCATGGTGTTCTTTACTGTAGGCATGGTGTTCTTTACCATAGGCATGGTGTTCTTTACTGTAGGCATGGTGTTCTTTACTGTAGGCATGGTGGTCTTTACTGTAGGCATGGTGTTCATTACTGTAGGCATGGTGTTCTTTACTGTAGGCATGGTGTTCTTTACTGTAGGCATGGTGTTCTTTACCGTAGGCATGGTGGTCTTTACTGTAGGCATGGTGTTCTTTACTGTAGGCATGGTGTTCTTTACCGTAGGTGAGGTTGTTCTTTACTGTAGGCATGATGTTCTTTACTGTAGGTGAGGTTGTTCTTTACTGTAGGCATGGTGTTCTTTACCGTAGGCATGGTGGTCTTTACTGTAGGCATGGTGTTCTTTACTGTAGGCATGGTGTTCTTTACTGTAGGCATGGTGGTCTTTACTGTAGGCGTGGTGTTCTTTACCGTAGGCATGGTGGTCTTTACTGTAGGCATGGTGTTCTTTACTGTAGGCATGGTGTTCTTTACCGTAGGTGAGGTTGTTCTTTACTGTAGGCATGGTGTTCTGTACCGTAGGCATGGTGGTCTTTACTGTAGGCATGGTGTTCTTTACTGTAGGTGAGGTTGTTCTTTACTGTAGGCATGGTGTTCTTTACCGTAGGCATGGTGGTCTTTACTGTAGGCATGGTGGTCTTTACTGTAGGCGTGGTGTTCTTTAATGTAGACATGGTGTTCTTTACTGTAGACGTGGTGTTCTTTACTGTAGACATGGTGTTCTTTACTGTAGGCGTGGTGTTCTTTACTCTAGACGTGGTGTTCTTTACTGTAGGCATGGTGTTCTTTACTGTAGGCAATGTGTTCTTTACTGTAGGCATGGTGTTCTTTACTGTAGGCATGGTGTTCTTTACTGTAGGCATGGTGTTCTTTACTGTAGGCATGGTGTTCTTTACTGTAGGCATGGTGTTCTTTACCATAGGCGAGGTGTTCTTTACTGTAGGCATGGTGTTCTTTACTGTAGGCATGGTGTTCTTTACTGTAGGCATGGTGTTCTTTACTGTAGGCATGGTGTTCTTTACTGTAGGCATTGTGTTCTTTACTGTAGGCATGGTGTTCTTTACTGTAGGCGAGGTGTTCTTTACTGTAGGCATGGTGTTCTTTACTGTAGGCGAGGTGTTCTTTACTGTAGGCATGGTGTTCTTTACTGAAGGCATGGTGTTCTTTACTGTAGGCATGGTGTTCTTTACTGTAGGCGAGGTGTTCTTTACTGTAGGCATGGTGTTCTTTACTGTAGGCATGGTGTTCTTTACTGTAGGCGAGGTGTTCTTTACTGTAGACATGGTGTTCTTTACTGAAGGCGAGGTGTTCTTTACTGTAGGCATGGTGTTCTTTACTGTAGGCATGGTGTTCTTTACCTTAGGCATGGTGTTCTTTACTGTAGGCATGGTGTTCTTTACTGTAGGCATGGTGTTCTTTACTGTAGGCATGGTGTTCTTTACTGTAGGCATGGTGTACTTTACCGTAGGCATGGTGTTCTTTACCGTAGGTATGGTGTTCTTTACTGTAGGCATGGTGTACTTTACCGTAGGCATGGTGTTCTTTACTGTAGGCATGGTGTTCTTTACTGTAGGCATGTTGTTCTTTACTGTAGGCATGGTGTTCTTTACTGTAGGCATGGTGTTCTTTACCATAGGCATGGTGTTCTTTACTGTAGGCATGGTGTTCTTTACTGTTCTTTACTGTAGGCATGGTGTTCTTTACTGTAGGTGAGGTTGTTCTTTACTGTAGGCATGGTGTTCTTTACTGTAGGCATGGTGTTCTTTACTGTAGGCATGGTGTTCTTTACCATAGGCATGGTGTTCTTTACTGTAGGCATGGTGTTCTTTACTGTAGGCATGGTGGTCTTTACTGTAGGCATGGTGTTCATTACTGTAGGCATGGTGTTCTTTACTGTAGGCATGGTGTTCTTTACTGTAGGCATGGTGTTCTTTACCGTAGGCATGGTGGTCTTTACTGTAGGCATGGTGTTCTTTACTGTAGGCATGGTGTTCTTTACCGTAGGTGAGGTTGTTCTTTACTGTAGGCATGATGTTCTTTACTGTAGGTGAGGTTGTTCTTTACTGTAGGCATGGTGTTCTTTACCGTAGGCATGGTGGTCTTTACTGTAGGCATGGTGTTCTTTACTGTAGGCATGGTGTTCTTTACTGTAGGCATGGTGGTCTTTACTGTAGGCGTGGTGTTCTTTACCGTAGGCATGGTGGTCTTTACTGTAGGCATGGTGTTCTTTACTGTAGGCATGGTGTTCTTTACCGTAGGTGAGGTTGTTCTTTACTGTAGGCATGGTGTTCTGTACCGTAGGCATGGTGGTCTTTACTGTAGGCATGGTGTTCTTTACTGTAGGTGAGGTTGTTCTTTACTGTAGGCATGGTGTTCTTTACCGTAGGCATGGTGGTCTTTACTGTAGGCATGGTGGTCTTTACTGTAGGCGTGGTGTTCTTTAATGTAGACGTGGTGTTCTTTACTGTAGACGTGGTGTTCTTTACTGTAGACATGGTGTTCTTTACTGTAGGCGTGGTGTTCTTTACTCTAGACGTGGTGTTCTTTACTGTAGGCATGGTGTTCTTTACTGTAGGCAATGTGTTCTTTACTGTAGGCATGGTGTTCTTTACTGTAGGCATGGTGTTCTTTACTGTAGGCATGGTGTTCTTTACTGTAGGCATGGTGTTCTTTACTGTAGGCATGGTGTTCTTTACCATAGGCGAGGTGTTCTTTACTGTAGGCATGGTGTTCTTTACTGTAGGCATGGTGTTCTTTACCATATTGTCGAGGTGTTCTTTACTGTAGACATGGTGTTCTTTACACTCTTCTGACCACAGCACCTTTTGCCACTTGACTTCGGAATCTACAATGTGCTTTTTGGCAACGCTCAAACGAGACTTGGCTATTTTTGAGGAGTGTTTTTTTTCTTGCCACCCTCACAGAGAGGCCAGATTTGTGGAGTGTTTGTGATATTGTGGTCACATGCACACATTGACCAGTCTTTGCCATAAAGGCCTGAAGCTCCTTCAAGTTCACCATTGGCTGCTTGGCAGCCTCTCTGATCAGTCTCCTCCTTGCCCTGTCATCCATTTACGAGGGACGTCCTGATCTATGCAGGGTCTGGGTGGTGCCATATGCCTTCCACTTCTTAATAATTGTCTTAACTCTGCTCCGAGGGATAGACAAAGCCTTTGAAATAGTTTCATATCCACCCCCTGACTTGTCCCTTTCCACAATTTTATCTTATAATCACAGCAAAAAAATGTGTAAATATTTGTATGAACATGACAAGATTCAACAACTGAGACAAACTGAACAAGTTCCACAGACATGTGACTAACAGATATGGAATAATGTGTCCCTGAACCAAGGAGGGGGGGTCAAAATCAAAAGTAACAGTCCATATCTGGTGTGGTCACCAGCTGCATTAATTACTGCAGTGCATCTCCTCCTGATGGACTGCCCCAGATTTGTCAGTTCTTGCTGTGAGATGTTACTCCACTCTTCCACCAAGGCAACTGCAAGTTCCAGGACATTTATGGGGAGAATGGCCCTAGCTCTCACCCTCCGATCCAACAGGTCCCAGACGTGCTCAATGGGATTGAGATCCGGGCTCTTCGGTGACCATGGCAGAATACTGACATTCCTGTCTTGCAGGAAATCACGCACAGAACAAGCAGTATGGCTGGTGGCATTGTCATGCTGGAGGGTCATGTCAGAATGAGCCTGCAGGAAGGGTACCACATGAGGGAGGAAGATGTCTTCCCTGTAACACACAGCGTTGTGATTGCTTGCAATGACAACAAGCACTGATGGAGGGATTGTGTGTTCCCGGTGTAATTCGGGCAGCTGTTGTTGCCATCCTATACCTGTCTGTAAGTTGTTAGTGTCTTAACAACCATTCCACAGGTGCGTGTTCATTAATTGTTTATGGTGTATTGAACAAGCATGGGAAACAGTGTCAAAACCCTTTACAATGAAGATCTGTGAAGTTATTTGGATTTTACGAATTATCTCTGACAGACAGGGTCCTAAAAAAGGAACATTTTTTTCTGAGTTTAGATCTTATGAAAGTACCTTTCCGCCCATAATGGATCCTTTGCTTTGAATTGGAGTCCTCTATGAACAGCCGCTTTTATTCTGGACTAATCAAAGCCACAACAATTGATCACAGATGGAAGCCAATTAGCTTGATTTGGGATCTGGACGGTGGTTGGTTATACCTCAGCAAGTTTGCAATTGCAATTTTAAAAGTGGGGATGTTTACTTATCCAAGTTGTAATGAGTGCGCTGAGAGTTGGGAAGCAAGTTCAAGGAGTGAGTGTTTTAATAAATAAAAGATACAATGAACACGAAACACAAACAACGCACTGACATGAAAACAGAGTCAGTAACACCTGAGGAAAGAACCAAGGGGTGTAACGATTAGGAAGAAGATAATTCTGTAACGATTGTCATGGGGAGAAGGAGAAGAGGACCAAGGTGCAGCGTGGTAAGTATTCATAATACTTTTAATAAATACGAATACTTGAACAAAAAAACAACACGACAAACGAACAGTTCTGCAAGGTGCAATACACACAAAACAGAAAACAACTATCCACAACCCATAGTGGGAAAACAGGCTGCCTAAGTATGGTTCTCAATCAGAGACAACAATTGACAGCTGCCTCTGATTTGGAAAACACATAGAAATCTAACACACAGAACCAAACATAGAATGCCCACCCCAACTCACGCCCTGACCAAACTAAAATAGAGACATTAAAAAAGGAACTAAGGTCAGGACTTGACAAGGGGAATGACAGATATAGGGGAGATAATCAAGGAGGTGATAGAGTCCAGGGGTGTCATGAGGCGCAGGTGCACCTGGTGACAGGTGCGCGAGACGATGGTGACAGGTGTGCGGGGTAATCAGCAGCCTGAGGACATCGAGGCCGGAGAGGGAGTGTACATGACACAAATAGGGTATTGTATTGTTTTATTTTTAATTGTTGTTTTAATTTATTTTTTCACTTGGACATTGTGGGTTACTGTAAGGCAACAAAAGGTGAACATTTTGAAAAGGGGTGGTGACTATCTATACCCACTGTATGTGTGTGTTTTCATTCATTGTGTGTGTGTGTGTGTGTGTGTGTGTGTGTGTGTGTGTGTGTGTGTGTGTGTGTGTGTGTGTGTGTGTGTGTGTGTGTGTGTGTGTGTGTGTGTGTGTGTAGATGGCAGAGAGCCTGATGACCATAGCCTATGACAACGGAGTGAACCTGTTTGACACAGCAGAGGTTTACGCTTCAGGAAGGTACGCTACTCTCTCTGCCCTTCTCCACCCAGTAGGCAAGCATATACTTCATAGATGGCTAAATGTAGTGATTTGTGTGTGTGTCTCTCTCGCACAGGGCTGAGACGACTTTGGGTAAAATCCTAAAGAAGAAGGAATGGAGGTGAGGCCCATCCTCTTACACTCTTTCACTCATTCTCTCCATCCGTCTGTCACTGATGGTGACAGCTCAGCAATAATACTGAAATAATGTCTATCCCCCTCTCCTCCTTTGCTCCATCTAATACCTTACTTCTCCCTCTCTCCTCCAACTCCATCTAATACCTTACTTCTCCCTCTCTCCTCCAACTCCATCTAATACCTTACTTCTCCTCCTTCGCTCCATCTAATACCTTACTTCTCCCCCTCTCCTCCAACTCCATCTAATACCTTACTTCTCCCTCTCTCCTCCTTCGCTCCATCTAATACCTTACTTCTCCCCCTCTCCTCCTTCGCTCCATCTAATACCTTACTTCTCCCTCTCTCCTCCTTCGCTCCATCTAATACCTTACTTCTCCCTCTCTCCTCCTTCGCTCCATCTAATACCTTACTTCTCCCTCTCTCCTCCAACTCCATCTAATACCTTACTTCTCCCTCTCTCCTCCAACTCCATCTAATACCTTACTTCTCCTCCTTCGCTCCATCTAATACCTTACTTCTCCCTCTCTCCTCCAACTCCATCTAATACCTTACTTCTCCTCCTTCGCTCCATCTAATACCTTACTTCTCCCTCTCTCCTCCTTTGCTCCATCTAATACCTTACTTCTCCCCCTCTCCTCCAACTCCATCTAATACCTTACTTCTCCCTCTCTCCTCCTTCGCTCCATCTAATACCTTACTTCTCCCTCTCTCCTCCTTCGCTCCATCTAATACCTTACTTCTCCCTCTCTCCTCCAACTCCATCTAATACCTTACTTCTCCCTCTCTCCTCCTTCGCTCCATCTAATACCTTACTTCTCCTCCTTCGCTCCATCTAATACCTTACTTCTCCCTCTCTCCTCCAACTCCATCTAATACCTTACTTCTCCCCCTCTCCTCCAACTCCATCTAATACCTTACTTCTCCCCCTCTCCTCCAACTCCATCTAATACCTTACTTCTCCCTCGCTCCTCCTTCGCTCCATCTAATACCTTACTTCTCCCTCTCTCCTCCTTCGCTCCATCTAATACCTTACTTCTCCCCCTCTCCTCCAACTCCATCTAATACCTTACTTCTCCCTCTCTCCTCCTTCGCACCATCTAATACCTTACTTCTCCCTCTCTCCTCCTTCGCTCCATCTAATACCTTACTTCTCCCTCTCTCCTCCTTCGCTCCATCTAATACCTTACTTCTCCCCCTCTCCTCCAACTCCATCTAATACCTTACTTCTCCCTCGCTCCTCCTTCGCTCCATCTAATACCTTACTTCTCCCTCTCTCCTCCTTCGCTCCATCTAATACCTTACTTCTCCCTCTCTCCTCCAACTCCATCTAATACCTTACTTCTCCCCCTCTCCTCCAACTCCATCTAATACCTTACTTCTCCCTCTCTCCTCCTTCGCTCCATCTAATACCTTACTTCCCCCCCTCTCCTCCAACTCCATCTAATACCTTACTTCTCCCCCTCTCCTCCTTCGCTCCATCTAATACCTTACTTCTCCCTCTCTCCTCCAACTCCATCTAATACCTTACTTCTCCCCCTCTCCTCCAACTCCATCTAATACCTTACTTCTCCCTCTCTCCTCCTTCGCTCCATCTAATACCTTACTTCTCCCCCTCTCCTCCTTCGCTCCATCTAATACCTTACTTCTCCCTCTCTCCTCCTTCGCTCCATCTAATACCTTACTTCCCCCCCTCTCCTCCTTTGCTCCATCTAATACCTTACTTCTCCCTCTCTCCTCCTTCGCTCCATCTAATACCTTACTTCTCCTCCTTCGCTCCATCTAATACCTTACTTCTCCCTCTCTCCTCCAACTCCATCTAATACCTTACTTCTCCCCCTCTCCTCCAACTCCATCTAATACCTTACTTCTCCCCCTCTCCTCCTTCGCTCCATCTAATACCTTACTTCTCCCCCTCTCCTCCAACTCCATCTAATACCTTACTTCTCCCTCTCTCCTCCTTCGCTCCATCTAATACCTTACTTCCCCCCCTCTCCTCCAACTCCATCTAATACCTTACTTCTCCCTCTCTCCTCCAACTCCATCTAATACCTTACTTCTCCCTCTCTCCTCCTTCGCTCCATCTAATACCTTACTTCTCCCTCTCTCCTCCTTCGCTCCATCTAATACCTTACTTCTCCCTCTCTCCTCCTTCGCTCCATCTAATACCTTACTTCTCCCTCTCTCCTCCAACTCCATCTAATACCTCACTTCTCCCTCTCTCCTCCTTCGCTCCATCTAATACCTTACTTCTCCCTCTCTCCTCCAACTCCATCTAATACCTTACTTCTCCCTCTCTCCTCCTTCGCTCCATCTAATACCTTACTTCTCCCCCTCTCCTCCTTCGCTCCATCTAATACCTTACTTCTCCCTCTCTCCTCCTTCGCTCCATCTAATACCTTACTTCTCCCTCTCTCCTCCAACTCCATCTAATACCTTACTTCTCCCTCTCTCCTCCAACTCCATCTAATACCTTACTTCTCCTCCTTCGCTCCATCTAATACCTTACTTCTCCCTCTCTCCTCCTTCGCTCCATCTAATACCTTACTTCTCCCCCTCTCCTCCAACTCCATCTAATACCTTACTTCTCCCTCTCTCCTCCTTCGCTCCATCTAATACCTTACTTCTCCCTCTCTCCTCCTTCGCTCCATCTAATACCTTACTTCTCCCTCTCTCCTCCTTCGCTCCATCTAATACCTTACTTCTCCCTCTCTCCTCCTTCGCTCCATCTAATACCTTACTTCTCCCTCTCTCCTCCTTCGCTCCATCTAATACCTTACTTCCCCCCCTCTCCTCCAACTCCATCTAATACCTTACTTCTCCCTCTCTCCTCCTTCGCTCCATCTAATACCTTACTTCTCCCTCTCTCCTCCAACTCCATCTAATACCTTACTTCTCCCTCTCTCCTCCTTCGCTCCATCTAATACCTTACTTCTCCCTCTCTCCTCCTTCGCTCCATCTAATACCTTACTTCTCCCTCTCTCCTCCAACTCCATCTAATACCTTACTTCTCCCCCTCTCCTCCTTCGCTCCATCTAATACCTTACTTCTCCCTCTCTCCTCCAACTCCATCTAATACCTTACTTCTCCCTCGCTCCTCCTTCGCTCCATCTAATACCTTACTTCTCCCTCTCTCCTCCTTCGCTCCATCTAATACCTTACTTCTCCCTCTCTCCTCCAACTCCATCTAATACCTTACTTCTCCCTCTCTCCTCCTTCGCTCCATCTAATACCTTACTTCTCCCTCTCTCCTCCTTCGCTCCATCTAATACCTTACTTCTCCCTCTCTCCTCCTTCGCTCCATCTAATACCTTACTTCTCCCTCTCTCCTCCTTCGCTCCATCTAATACCTTACTTCTCCCCCTCTCCTCCTTCGCTCCATCTAATACCTTACTTCTCCCCCTCTCCTCCAACTCCATCTAATACCTTACTTCTCCCTCTCTCCTCCTTCGCTCCATCTAATACTTACTTCTCCCCCTCTCCTCCTTCGCTCCATCTAATACCTTACTTCCCCCCCTCTCCTCCAACTCCATCTAATACCTTACTTCTCCCCCTCTCCTCCAACTCCATCTAATACCTTACTTCTCCCTCGCCCCTCCTTTGCTCCATCTAATACCTTACTTCTCCCTCGCTCCTCCTTCGCTCCATCTAATACCTTACTTCTCCCCCTCTCCTCCAACTCCATCTCATCCCCCTTCCTCTATTAATCATCCATCCCTCTTCTCCCCCCTCCCCCCCTCTTTCTCCACTCTCTCTACCCTCTCTCTAACTTCTCTCTCTCTTACTTTCTCTTTCTCTTCCCCTCTCTCTCTTCCTTTCTCTTTCTCTTCCCCTCTCTCCCTCACGCCTTTCTCTCTCTCTCCCTCTTCCCCCTCTTCCACCTCTCTTTCTATCCTCCCTATCTCTTTCCTCCCTCTCCTCCTCCCTCTCTCTCTCCCCCTCTCTTTCTCTCTGTATCCATCAGGAGGTCTAGTTATGTGGTGACCACTAAGATCTACTGGGGAGGACAGTAAGTGTCTCTAAAAGCAGATGTTTCATTTTTTGACTCTGTTGTGTGTCTCTAAAAGCAGTAGTTTAATAGTTTGACTCTGTTGTGTGTCTCTAAAAGCAAATGTTAATAGTTTGACTCTGTCTCTTAAATCAGTTATTTTGTTTCTGTTGGAAATGTCTTTTAACCTTAAAGGGATACTTCAGGATTTTGGCAATGAAGCCCTTTATCTACTTCCCCAGAGTCAGATGAACCAGTGGATACCATGTGTATGAAGGAAGTTTGAGGTTGTTCCATGTGGCTCAGTTGGTAGAGCACTTGCAATGCCAGGGTTGTGGGTTCAATTCCAACGGGGGACCAAAACAAAAATGTATGCACATTATGTCGCTCTGGATAAGAGTGTTTTTAAAAATGTAGTTTTCCGAAACAATGAAGCAATGGAACAGCAAGCAGCATCAAGAGCCAGGTATCCACGAGCTCATCTGACTCTGGGGAAGAAGATAAAGGGCTTCATTCCAAAACTATCCCCTTCAACTGACAGAATGTCCAAAAGAGGACAGTTTATTTATTTATTTCACCTTTATTTAACTAGGTAGGCTAGTTGAGAACAAGTTCTCATTTACAACTGAGACCTGGCCAAGATAAAGCAAAGCAGTTCAACACATACAACAACACAGAGTTACACATGGAGTAAACAAAACATACAGTCAATAATAAAGTAGACAAAATAAAAAAAAAGTCTATATACAGTGAGTGCATTTGAGGTAAGATAAGGCATTAAATAGGACATGGTGGCGAAGTAATTACAATATAACAATTAAACACTGGAATGGTATATGTTGCCGTGGCAATTTCCTGTATTGCCAAATGGGGAGAGTTACAAACCACACACCAGTCAGAGTTATACTTAAACTTCACCTTTAATAATAATTAAGCTTTTGTAATAGCATTTGACTCTCAACAATTCACTATCTCTAATGAAAAGTTGAGAGTGTCAACATAATGGCATCTGAGATCTTTTATAGTAAAGATCCACCCCTCTCAACTCACATGACGAACTACAGATCTTAGGAAACTTCACAAGGGCCTTTTACTTGAGAGAGGAGTATCCCAAAGCCAGATAGCATTAGCTATAAATTATTGTTCAGTTTGCTCTCTAAGACGAAGTTCTAATCTCGTTCCTTGTACTTCATAGTACCAAAACATTACCTCATCCAAGGCATAACTCAATTGTCAACTCTATGTACACCCATCTCAAGTAAACCCCCTCTTCTCCCCACTCCTGGACAAGCTCACTGAGGGGAGTGACTTGTGCACAGACATTGTGGAGCCAAGAGATAATTGGTTCCCCCTTAATCACACCATCCCTTCACATGGTTTAACAGATACATTCACATATGAAGACAATGTTCCATTCTGACCTCTCCCTTTCTGATATTCTGCATATTACCAGAGACGTGTAAAAGACAAGCCTGACCTCTCCCCTCTCTGGGCCCCAAGTAACTGAGCCCTAGCTGAGAAGGGAAAAGTGCAACTGCCAACAGTATAGTCCAAAGGGAGACATTCTAATGACAAGTATCTCTCATAAGCATATTATGCAAATAAAACATCTTACTTATCTATGTTACCCAACTAATTCTGATTCATCCTCCACAATGTGCAGAAGATGAATGTGCAAGTAGGGATACTGGGGTGCAAAGGCGCAAGATAAATAAATAAATACAGTATGGGATGCGGTAGTTGGGTGGGCTGTTTACAGATTGGCTTTGTACAGGTGCAGTGATCTGTGAGCTGCTCTGACAGCTGGTGCTTAAAGCTAGTGAGGGAAATATGAGTCTCCAGCTTCAGTGATTATTGCAGCTCGTTCCAGTCATTGGCAGCAGAGAACTGGAAGGAAAGGCGGCCAAAGGAATGAATTGGCTTTGGGGGTGACCAGTGAAATATCCCTGCTGGAGCGCGTGCTACGAGTGTGTGCTGCTATGGTGACTAGTGAGCTGAGATAAGGCGGGGCTTTACCAAGAAAAGACTCACAGATGACCTGGAGCCAGTGGGTTTGGCGATGAGAGTGAAGCGAGGGCCAGCCAACGAGAGCGTACAGATTGCAGTGCTGGGTAGTATATGGGGCTTGGTGACAAAATGGATGGCACTGTGATAGACTGCATCCAATTTGTTGAGTAGAATGTTGGAGGCAATTTTGTAATGACATCGCCAAAGTTGAGGATTGGTAGGATGGTCAGTTTTACGAGGGTATGTTTGACAGCAGGAGTGAAGGATGCTTTGTTGCGAAATAGGAAGCCGATTCTAGATATCATTTTGGATTGGAGTTATAGGATTGCCCGGGGTGTTAAGCATGTCCAAGTTTAGGTCACCTAGCAGCACAAGCTCTGAAGACAGATGGGGGGCAATCCGTTCACATATGGTGTCCAGTGCACAGCTGGGGGCAGAGGATGGTCTATAGCAAGCGGCAAAGGTGAGAGGCTTGTTTCTGGAATGGTGGATTTTTAAAAGTAGATGCTCAAATTGTTTGGGTAAGGTCTGGACAATAAGGTTTGGACAATAAGTTCTACCTGAACACTAAGCCATAACTTCCTCTTACTTCCTGTGAAGGGCGGAGACGGAGAGAGGGTTGTCTCGGAAACACATCATTGAAGGTATGACATCACTTCCTCCTCACAGAGCTATGTCCACTAGCTCAGTGACATCTACAGCTGACAGCTCAGAACATAGAGGAAAGAGAGACCAAGCTGAAAGAGAGGGATTGAGGGTCAAAGGAGAGCAGAGGGATTGAGGGTCAAAGGAGAGCAGAGGGATTGAGGGTCAAAGGAGAGTCGAGGGATTGAGGGTCAGAGGAGAGCCGAGGGATTGAGGGTCAAAGGAGAGCCGAAGGATTGAGGGTCAAATGAGAGCAGAGGGATTGAGGGTCAAAGGAGAGCAGAGGGATTGAGGATCAAAGGAGAGCCGAGGGTATGAGGGAGAAAGGAGTGATAAATATCATAGTGATAATGTCATAGTGGTGATGTCATAGCGATTATGTGGTGTGAAAAATGGCATAACGATAATGTAGTGATGATGTTATAGTGATGATGTCATAGTGATGATGTAGTGATGATGCCATAGTGGAAATGCCATAGTGATGTCAGTGATGATGTAGCGATACTATCATAGTGATGATGTCATAGTGGAAATGTCATAGTAATGATGTAAAAGTGATGCTGTAGCAATAATATCATAGTGATGATGTCATAGTGGAAATATCAGAGTGATGATATGATATAGCGATAATGTCATAGTAATAATGTCATAGTGATGATGTAGTGATTACGTCATAGTGGAAATATCATAGTGATGATGTCATAGTGATGATGTAGTGAAAATGTCACAGTGATGATATCATAGTGATGATGTCACAGTGATGATGTGGTGATGTCATAGTGATGATGTCATAGTGATGATGCCATAGTGATGATGTAGTGTTAATGTCAAAGTGATGATGTAGTGTTAATGTCATAGTGATGATATCATAGTGATGATGTCATAGTGATGATGTAGTGTTAATATCATAGTGATGATGTAGTGGTAATGTCATAGTGATGATGTAGTGTTAATGTCATAGTGATGATATCATAGTGATGATGTAGTGTTAATGTCATAGTGATGATGTAGTGTTCATGTCATAGTGATGATATCATAGTGATGATGTCATAGTGATGATGTATTGTTAATGTCATGGTGATGATGTAGTGTTAATGTCATAGTGATGATATCATAGTGATGATGTCATAGTGATGATGTATTGTTAATGTCATAGTGATGATGTAGTGTTAATGTCATAGTGATGATATCATAGTGATGATGTCATAGTGATGATGTAGTGTTAATATCAAAGTGATGATGTAGTGTTAATGTCAAAGTGATGATGTAGTGAAAATGTCATAGTGATGATATCATAGTGATGATGTAACAGTGATGATGTCATAGTGATGATGTAGTGTTAATGTCAAAGTGATGACGTAGTGAAAATGTCATATTGATTATTTAGTGAAAATGTCACAGTGATGATGTCATAGTGATGATTTAGTGAAAATGTCACAGTGATGATGTCGTGTTAATGTCGTTGTGATGATGTAGTGTTAATGTCATAGTGATGATGAAGTGAAAATGTCAAAGTGATGATGTAGTGTTAATGTCATAGTGATGATGTAGTGAAAATGTCAAAGTGATGATGTAGTGAAAATGTCACAGTGAGGATGTAGTGAAAATGTCATAGTGATGATGTAACAGTGATGATGTCATAGTGATTATGTAGTGAAAATGTCAAAGTGATGATGTAGTGAAAATGTCACAGTGATGATGTAGTGAAAATGTCAAAGTGATGATGTAGTGAAAACGTCATAGTGATGATGTCATAGTGATGATGTAGTGTTAATGTCATAGTGATGATAGTAGTGTTAATGTCACAGTGATGATGTCATAGTGATGATGTAGTGTTAATGTCATAGTGATGATGTAATGAAAATGTCACAGTGAGGATGTAGTGAAAATGTCACAGTGATGATGTAGTGATAATGTCATAGTGATGATGTAGTGTTAATGTCATAGTGATGATGTAGTGAAAATGTCACAGTGATGATGTAGTGTTAATGTCATAGTGATGAAGTAGTGTTAATGTCATAGTGATGATGTAGTGAAAATGTCACAGTGAGGATGTAGTGAAAATGTCACAGTGATGATGTAGTGATAATGGCATAGTGATGATGTAGTGTTAATGTCATAGTGATGATGTAGTGAAAATGTCACAGTGATGATGTAGTGTTAATGTCATAGTGATGATGTAGTGTTAATGTCATATTGATGATTTACTGAAAATGTCACAGTGATTATGTCATAGTGATGATGTAGTGTTAATGTCAAAGTGATGATGTAGTGTTAATGTCATAGTGATAATGTAGTGTTAATGTCATAGTGATGATGTAGTGTTAATGTCATAGTGATGATGTAGTGTTAATTTCATAGTGATGATGTAGTTTAATGTCATAGTGATGATGTAGTGAAAATGTCACAGTGATGATTTAGTGAAATTGTCATAGTGATGATTTAGTGTTAATGTCAAAGTGATGATGTAGCGTTAATGTCATAGTGATCATGTAGTGAAAATGTCAAAGTGATGATGTAGTGAAAATGTCACAGTGATGATGTATTGAAAATGTCAAAGTGATGATGTAGTGTTAATGTCGTAGTGATGATGTAGTGTTAATGTCATAGTGATCATGTAGTGAAAATGTCAAAGTGATGATGTAGTGAAAATGTCACAGTGATGATGTATTGAAAATGTCAAAGTGATGATGTAGTGTTAATGTCGTAGTGATGATGTAGTGTTAATGTCATAGTGATGATGTAGTGTTAATGTCAAAGTGATGATGTCATAGTGATGATGTCACAGTGATGATGTAGTGTTAATGTCATAGTGATGATGTAGTGTTAATGTCATAGTGATGATGTAGTGTTAATGTCACACTGATGATGTCATAGTGATGATGTAGTGTCAATGTCATAGTGATGATGTAGTGTTAATGTCAAAGTGATGATGTAGTGAAAATGTCACAGTGATGATGTCAGTGTTGTCAGTGATGATAATGTAGTGATGATGTCATAGCCGTGTTCCAGGTCTGAGGGATATCTGTCTCATAGTGATGTTAGAGTGATGATTTAATAATGACGTATTGAAGTGATGATGATGTAACCTCTTTGATCCAGGTCTGAGGGATTCTTTGTCTCGGCTGCAATTGGAGTATGTTGACATCGTCTTCGCAAACCGCACAGACATCAACTCACCTATGGAGGGTAATAACCATAACCATATTTTATTGAACAGATTGGACAGTAGAGATAAGACTGGCAGGACATTAGAGATAAGACTGGCAGGACATTAGAGATAAGACTGGCAGGACATTAGAGATAAGACTGGCAGGACAGTAGAGATAAGACTGACAGGACAGTAGAGATAAGACTGGCAGGACATTAGAGATAAGACTGGCAGGACATTAGAGATAAGACTGGCAGGACATTAGAGATAAGACTGGCAGGACAGTAGAGATAAGACTGGCAGGACATTAGAGATAAGACTGGCAGGACAGTAGAGATAAGACTGACAGGACAGTAGATATAAGACTGACAGGACAGTAGAGATAGGACTGACAGGACAGTAGAGATAAGACTGACAGGACAGTAGAGATAAGACTGGCAGGACAGTAGAGATAAGACTGGCAGGACATTAGAGATAAGACTGGCAGGACAGTAGAGATAAGACTGGCAGGACAGTAGAGATAAGACTGGCAGGACAGTAGAGATAAGACTGACAGGACATTAGAGATAAGACTGGCAGGACATTAGAGATAAGACTGGCAGGACATTAGAGATAAGACTGGCAGGACATTAGAGATAAGACTGGCAGGACAGTAGAGATAAGACTGACAGGACAGTAGATATAAGACTGACAGGACAGTAGAGATAGGACTGACAGGACAGTAGAGATAAGACTGACAGGACAGTAGAGATAAGACTGGCAGGACAGTAGAGATAAGACTGGCAGGACATTAGAGATAAGACTGGCAGGACATTAGAGATAAGACTGGCAGGACAGTAGAGATAAGACTGGCAGGACAGTAGAGATAAGACTGACAGGACAGTAGAGATAAGACTGGCAGGACATTAGAGATAAGACTGGCAGGACATTAGAGATAAGACTGACAGGACATTAGAGATAAGACTGGCAGGACAGTAGAGATAAGACTGACAGGACAGTAGAGATAAGACTGGCAGGACAGTAGAGATAAGACTGACAGGACAGTAGAGATAAGACTGACAGGACAGTAGAGATAAGACTGGCAGGACAGTAGAGATAAGACTGACAGGACAGTAGATATAAGACTGACAGGACAGTAGAGATAGGACTGACAGGACAGTAGAGATAAGACTGACAGGACAGTAGAGATAAGACTGGCAGGACAGTAGAGATAAGACTGGCAGGACATTAGAGATAAGACTGACAGGACATTAGAGATAAGACTGGCAGGACAGTAGAGATAAGACTGGCAGGACATTAGAGATAAGACTGGCAGGACATTAGAGATAAGACTGGCAGGACATTAGAGATAAGACTGGCAGGACAGTAGAGATAAGACTGACAGGACAGTAGAGATAAGACTGGCAGGACATTAGAGATAAGACTGGCAGGACATTAGAGATAAGACTGGCAGGACATTAGAGATAAGACTGGCAGGACAGTAGAGATAAGACTGGCAGGACATTAGAGATAAGACTGGCAGGACAGTAGAGATAAGACTGGCAGGACATTAGAGATAAGACTGGCAGGACAGTAGAGATAAGACTGGCAGGACATTAGAGATAAGACTGGCAGGACAGTAGAGATAAGACTGACAGGACAGTAGATATAAGACTGACAGGACAGTAGAGATAGGACTGACAGGACAGTAGAGATAAGACTGACAGGACAGTAGAGATAAGACTGGCAGGACAGTAGAGATAAGACTGGCAGGACATTAGAGATAAGACTGGCAGGACAGTAGAGATAAGACTGGCAGGACAGTAGAGATAAGACTGGCAGGACAGTAGAGATAAGACTGACAGGACATTAGAGATAAGACTGGCAGGACATTAGAGATAAGACTGGCAGGACATTAGAGATAAGACTGGCAGGACATTAGAGATAAGACTGGCAGGACAGTAGAGATAAGACTGACAGGACAGTAGATATAAGACTGACAGGACAGTAGAGATAGGACTGACAGGACAGTAGAGATAAGACTGACAGGACAGTAGAGATAAGACTGGCAGGACAGTAGAGATAAGACTGGCAGGACATTAGAGATAAGACTGGCAGGACATTAGAGATAAGACTGGCAGGACAGTAGAGATAAGACTGGCAGGACAGTAGACAAGACTGACAGGACAGTAGAGATAAGACTGGCAGGACATTAGAGATAAGACTGGCAGGACATTAGAGATAAGACTGACAGGACATTAGAGATAAGACTGGCAGGACAGTAGAGATAAGACTGACAGGACAGTAGAGATAAGACTGGCAGGACAGTAGAGATAAGACTGGCAGGACATTAGAGATAAGACTGGCAGGACAGTAGAGATAAGACTGGCAGGACAGTAGAGATAAGACTGACAGGACAGTAGAGATAAGACTGGCAGGACATTAGAGATAAGACTGGCAGGACATTAGAGATAAGACTGACAGGACATTAGAGATAAGACTGGCAGGACAGTAGAGATAAGACTGACAGGACAGTAGAGATAAGACTGGCAGGACAGTAGAGATAAGACTGACAGGACAGTAGAGATAAGACTGACAGGACAGTAGAGATAAGACTGGCAGGACATTAGAGATAAGACTGGCAGGACATTAGAGATAAGACTGACAGGACAGTAGAGATAAGACTGACAGGACAGTAGAGATAAGACTGGCAGGACATTGGAGATAAGACTGGCAGGACAGTAGAGATAAGACTGACAGGACAGTAGAGATAAGACTGACAGGACAGTAGAGATAAGACTGGCAGGACAGTAGAGATAAGACTGCCAGGACATTAGAGATAAGACTGGCAGGACAGTAGAGATAAGACTGACAGGACAGTAGAGATAAGACTGGCAGGACATTAGAGATAAGACTGGCAGGACAGTAGAGATAAGACTGACAGGACAGTAGAGATAAGACTGGCAGGACAGTAGAGATAAGACTGACAGGACAGTAGATATAAGACTGACAGGACAGTAGAGATAGGACTGACAGGACAGTAGAGATAAGACTGACAGGACAGTAGAGATAAGACTGGCAGGACAGTAGAGATAAGACTGGCAGGACATTAGAGATAAGACTGGCAGGACATTAGAGATAAGACTGGCAGGACAGTAGAGATAAGACTGGCAGGACAGTAGAGATAAGACTGACAGGACAGTAGAGATAAGACTGGCAGGACATTAGAGATAAGACTGGCAGGACATTAGAGATAAGACTGACAGGACATTAGAGATAAGACTGGCAGGACAGTAGAGATAAGACTGACAGGACAGTAGAGATAAGACTGGCAGGACAGTAGAGATAAGACTGACAGGACAGTAGAGATAAGACTGACAGGACAGTAGAGATAAGACTGGCAGGACATTAGAGATAAGACTGGCAGGACATTAGAGATAAGACTGACAGGACAGTAGAGATAAGACTGACAGGACAGTAGAGATAAGACTGGCAGGACATTGGAGATAAGACTGGCAGGACAGTAGAGATAAGACTGACAGGACAGTAGAGATAAGACTGACAGGACAGTAGAGATAAGACTGGCAGGACAGTAGAGATAAGACTGCCAGGACATTAGAGATAAGACTGGCAGGACAGTAGAGATAAGACTGACAGGACAGTAGAGATAAGACTGGCAGGACATTAGAGATAAGACTGGCAGGACAGTAGAGATAAGACTGACAGGACAGTAGAGATAAGACTGGCAGGACAGTAGAGATAAGACTGACAGGACAGTAGAGATAATACTGTCAGGACAGTAGAGATAAGACTGACAGGACAGTTGAGGCAAGACTGACAGGACAGTAGATATAAGACTGACAGGACAGTAGAGATAGGACTGACAGGACAGTAGAGAGAAGACTGGCAGGACAGTAGAGATAAGACTGACAGGAGAGTAGAGATAAGACTGGCAGGAGAGTAGAGATAAGACTGGCAGGACAGTAGAGATAAGACTGGCAGGACAGTAGGGATAAGACTGGCAGGAGAGTAGAGATAAGACTGACAGGACAGTAGAGAGAAGACAGGCAGGACAGTAGAGATAAGACTGGCAGGACAGTAGAGATAATACTGGCAGGACAGTAGAGATAAGACTGGCAGGACAGTAGAGATAAGACTGGCAGGACATTAGAGATAAGACTGGCAGGAGAGTAGAGATAAGACTGGCAGGACAGTAGAGATAAGACTGGCAGGACAGTAGAGATAAGACTGGCAGGACAGTAGAGATAAGACTGGCAGGACATTAGAGATGAGACTGACAGGAGAGTAGAGATAAGACTGACAGGACAGTAGAAACAAGACTGGCAGGACAGTACAGATAAAACTGACAGGAGAGTAGAGAAGAGACTGACAGGGCAGTAGAGACGAGACTGACAGGACAATAGAAACGAGAGCAGAGACAAGACTGCCAAGACAGTAGAGACAAGACTGCCAGGACAGTAGAGACGAGACTGACAGACAGCAGAGACGAGACTGACAGGACAGTAGAGACGGGACTGACAGGACAGTAGAGACGGGACTGACAGAACAGTAGAGACGGGACTGACAGAACAGCATAGACAAGACTGAAAGGGCAGTAGAGACGGGACTGAAAGGGCAGTAGAGACGAGACTGACAGGACAGTAGAGACGGGACTGAAAGGGCAGTAGAGACGAGACTGAAAGGGCAGTAGAGACGGGACTGAAAGGGCAGTAGAGACTGACAGGACAGTGGAGATTAGTTTGGGTGGTCTATCCCTGTGTGTTGTTGTAGAATTTGTGAGGTCTAACCCTGTGTGTGTTGTAGAGGATGTGAGGTCTAACTGCGTGTGTGTGTGTGTGTGTGTGTGTGTGTGTGTGTGTGTGTGTGTGTGTGTGTGTGTGTGTGTGTGTGTGTGTGTGTGTTGTAGAGGTGGTGAGGGCGATGACGTTTGTGATCAACCATGGCATGGCCATGTACTGGGGCACGTCACGATGGAGCGCAATGGAGATCATGGTGAGGATAACCTTTAACCCCTAATCCCTTCACCATCTAACCTGACTTTAGTCCTAACCCTAATCCATCCCATTGTTTCAGATTGTGGGAGTGAATCATGTAATGTGGCAGAGTATATTGACTCCTTTCTCAACCCCTTATCTCAGAAGCACCCCAGCTATGTAAAGGATGCCTATTGCATTTGTTAGTTTGTAGACTCGCTATACACTAATATCGACACTCAACTAGGACTTCGGACAGTTTCCAAAAATACAAATAGATCAGATGAGGCCATCCCTTCTCTCTTAAAACTTGGACTAATGCGTGATGACTTTGAATTTGATTCTAAACACTACCTACAAATGTCATTTACATGGCAGATTGGAAACAGACGGTCTTCCCCAAGCGCAAAAACCTCCATCCATATATAAGCGTTATTTGTAAGATATCTTTGGGTTTTGGTGCCAAGCGGTGGGGGAGTTTGTAAACTTTATAAATGCACTGCTCAAAAAAATAAAGGGAACACTTAACAACACAATGTAACTCCAAGTCAATCACACTTCTGTGAAATCAAACTGTCCACTTAGGAAGCAACACTGATTGACAATAAATGTCACATGCTGTTGTGCAAATGGAATAGACAACAGGTAGAAATTATAGGCAATTAGCAAGACACCCCCAATAAAGGAGTGGTTCTGCAGGTGGGGACCACAGACCACTTCTCAGTTCCTATGCTTCCTGGCTGATGTTTTGGTCACTTTTGAATGCTGGCGGTGCTTTCACTCTAGTGGTAGCATGAGACGGAGTCTACAACCCACACAAGTGGCTCAGGTAGTGCAGCTCATCCAGGATGGCACATCAATATGAGCTGTGGCAAGAAGGTTTGCTGTGTCTGTCAGTGTAGTGTCCAGAGCATGGAGGCGCTACCAGGAGACAGGCCAGTACATCAGGAGACGTGGAGGAGGCCGTAGGAGGGCAACAACCCAGCAGCAGGACCGCTACCTCCGCCTTTGTGAAAGGAGGAGCACTGCCAGAGCGCTGCAAAATGACCTCCTGCAGGCCACAAATGTGCATGTGTCTGCTCAAACGGTCAGAAACCGACTCCATGAGGGTGGTATGAGGGCCCGACGTCCAAAGGTGGGGGTTGTGCTTACAGGCCAACACCGTGCAGGACGTTTGGTATTTGCCAGAGAACACCTAGATTGGCAAATTCGCAGACGTGACCGAGTCTGGAGACGCCGTGGAGAACGTTCTGCTGCCTGCAACATCCTCCAGCATGACTGGTTTGGCGGTGGATCAGTCATGGTGTGGGGTGGCATTTCTTTGGCCCTTCATGTGCTCGCCAGAGGTAGCCTGACTGCCATTAGGTACCGAGATGAGATCCTCAGACCCCTTGTGAGACCATATGCTGGTGCGGTTGGCCCTGGGTTTCTCCTAATGCAAGACAATGCTAGACCTCATGTGGCTGGAGTGTGTCAGCAGTTCCTGCAAGAGGAAGGCATTGATGCTATGGACTGGCCCACCTGTTCCCCAGACCTGAACCCAATTGAGCAAATCTGGGACATCATGTCTCGCTCCATCCACCAACGCCACGTTACACCACAGACTGTCCAGGAGTTGGCGGATGCTTTAGTCCAGGTCTGGGAGGAGATCCCTCAGGAGACCATCCGCCACCTCATCAGGAGCATGCCCAGGCGTTGTAGGGAGGTCATACAGGCACGTGGAGGCCACACACACTACTGAGCCTCATTTTGACTTGTTTTAAGGACATTACATCAAAGTTGGATCAGCCTGTAGTGTGGTTTTCCACTTTAATTTTGAGTGTGACTCCAAATCCAGACCTCCATGGGTTGATAAATTTGATTTCCATTGATAATTGATTTCCACATTCAACTATGTAAAGAAAAAAATATTTAATAAGAATATTTCATTCATTCAGATCTAGGATGTGTTATTTTAGTGTTCCCTTTATTTTTTTGAGAAGTGTATTTTGAATGGACATCACCCCTCGATTACAGGGATGGGGAGTAACAGATTACATGTAAGGGATTACAAAACACCTGAAACTGTTATCCGTTACGTTACCAGCAAACATATTGTAATCAGATTACAGATACTTTAGAAAAACTAGATAATTACTTCTTGGATTACTTTGATGATTACTTCTTGGATTACTTTTGTATTCAGAAAGGATGTTTATGAAAAACTTTTCTCAACGACATTCAAATCAGCATTGAAAAAAGGCGCAAGTTTAAATTTGTCTGACCATAAGTCAGAGACCACTATGATGACACACCAAATGTGTTTGATGGATCGAGGGAAAAGAGCAGGAATAGGCCTTTGTAGGCTCCAGTCCAAGCTACTGTATGTCTTCCAATTGTGCGACTGCTGTTGGCATCCAAAGATGATCCAACTTGAATAAACGCTTGGAGGTAATGACGACAGCAGTGGTGTCGTCTACGGCGATACGGTATCACTTACTATCGATATCTACATAGCGCATTGATGTGAATCACACTGCTGCTATCTGATTTAGCTATTCACGCCTTACGGATTGTGGATGGATGTTCACAAATCTAAATGTGTATTTGAACCCAAAAATTGTTGAATTCAAGAAGTTTAAGCTGCCTATCAATCATTGTTTTTGAAACCAGTGGACAGCCAGTGAAAAATGCGCTCTTGCAACAGCTAATTAGTCTGGATCCCAGACGATGGAATAAAATTGGGTTTTTTATTGCACAATCTAATTTATTCTGATTATTTTTTTAATCCGTAGGCCTAATGGACACATGCTCAAACTCATACACGTTTAATAGACTTAAAGGGGCAATCATCAAATCAAATCTAATGTATTTATACAGCCCTTCGTACATCAGCTTATATCTCAAAGTGCTGTACAGAAACCCAATCTGTAGTTGCTACATCCATTTTTGGATGGATATATATATATATATATATATATATATATATATATATATATATATATATATATATATATATATATATATATATATCCATTGAAGTATATAATTTATACATGTTAATCTGTCACACTCTATGACAACCTAAACTATAAGCTTGTTTTTCTCCAATGTTTGTAAACATTGTAATAGCCTCAAAGCATAGTTAAAACAATCATTAGGATATCAAGCAACCATAGCTCTGTCTATTCATTTGAGAGGGTGGTTACATTTCTCCAGGCCCATCCCTCTGCTTTTTACCAAAACAGAGGCGGGGAATCCGTTTTGTTATTGTTTCATCTGTGGATTTGCCCTTTAAATGATTTATAATATATACATTATTAAACAGCTATCAAGACATCATCAACAAAATGGTAAACAATAGGCCAAAAGCAAATACAGCATATAGCATTAATTTTTCACATGTAAATAGCATTTCATTTTTTAAATGTAATCTTTATTTAACTAGGCAAGTCAGTTAGGAACAAATTCTTATTTAATCCTTACCCTACCGAAGAACAGTGGGTTAAAAACTTAATGTGTTCGGGTCCTTTTTTCAGAATTTCCGCCTGACTGACGTGCCCAAAGTAAACTGCCTGTTACTCAGGCCCAGAAGCCAGGATATGCATAGAACTGGTACCGTTGGATAGAACAACTTTAGAAATGTTAAAATAATAGTTGCGACTATAACACAATAGATATGGTAGGAAAAAAACTAAGAAAAAACATCCAGACAATTTTTTTTTTGAGAGCCCATGCTCTTACAGTAGAAAGCTTAGGGGCATATGCAATTCCAGCTCCCAGATTACAATTCCTATGGCTTCTACTAGGTGTCAGCAGTCTTTGTTCAAGGTTTCAGGCCTTTAACTGGTATAACGAATAAGAAATATGAGTTTTAGTACAATGACACAATCATCAAATCATCAAATATCCATCATTTTTAAGATTATTTTTTTGAATTGCGGAAGATGTCCCGCTAGCGGGACGCCTATCCCACAGAGGATTTATTAATTTTAAGGCATTAGAAGAAGACAAAAATTTATGTTAACAATTGAATGACATCTATTGCAGATTTACATAGCTGGCCATGTATGGATGTTTCATTTTAACTTATGCGTTAGTTATGTAGGCTTCTTCAAACCCATCGCTTTCTACTGCGTAAAATAATACTATTAAATGATATATTTACATTTAAAACCAAGGTCTATCAGAATTACAGTCACCTTGATCTTCAAGAATAGGACTTGGAAGTATGGATTATAGATTATAGATTATAGATAGATCAGCCAAATTATTTTACCTGAGCTTAACGCTAAAGCTAAGGACTTATTAGCCAGACCTACTCTGTTGTTTATGGTTTTGTTGTCATGGAAGACTGATTGGGCTCATTAATTTGAGTTGAAAAATAAATTCATGGAATGGGGTGGCAGGTAGCCTAGTGGTTAGAGTGTAGGGGCGGCAGGTAGCCTAGTGGTTAGAGTGTAGGGGCGGCAGGTAGCCTAGTGGTTAGAGTGTAGGGGCGGCAGGTAGCCTAGTGGTTAGAGTGTAGGGGTGGCAGGTAGCCTAGTGGTTAGAGTGTAGGGGTGGCAGGTAGCCTAGTGGTTAGAGCATTGAGCAAGTAGCCAAAAGGTTGCTGAATCAAATGCCCAAGCTGACAAGGTAAAAATGTGTTGTTCTGCCCCTGAACAAGGCAAACACGTTAAGAGGAAAGTAATCTAAAACTAAAGAAATATAATCAGATGACGTTACTGAGTTTGGGCAATCCAAAAGTTACGTTATTTGGACAGGTAACCAGTAACTGTAACGGATTACATTTAGAAAGTAACCTACCCAACACTGAGTACAATTTACAAACTCATTAGATTGAATTTCTTGATACCAAGTTTTTAGGATGCAAGGCCATAATGATAGAAACCTCTTGGGAACTAGAGTATATTTCTAACCGACAGACAAACATGCATAGTTATCATCATAAACACACTTATAGGTGTCTTAAGTCTCAACGTATAAGATTTAACTTCATTAGCTTACTTGTTATTGCTTGGTATTCCGGATGACTGACGTGCCTGTTACTCAGGCACAGAGGCTAGGATATGCATATACTTGGTAGCATTGGATAGAAAACACTGAAGTTTCTCAAACTGTTAAAATAATGTCTGTGAGTATAACAGAACTGATATGGCAGGCAAAAACCAGAAGAAAATTCATCCTGATTTTTTTAAATATTTTTTTTATGTCACAGGCCTTTTTGAAATCTGACAACACGGTTGGATTATCAATAAGCTTTTAAATGATGTATGACAATTGTATTTTCATGAATGTTTAATATTAACATTTTTGTATTTTGAATTTCGTGCTCTGTAATTTCACCGGATGTTGTCGTAGGTGTCCCGCGAGCAGTTCATGCACCAAAACAGGTTTTAACAGAATTTGTACGAATATGAAGGTAAACAAATACTCTTTAAAGCACTCAGACATAGGGGCTACACCAATAGATCTCCACTCACAGTCAAAGCAGAGGTAACGATGGACCTAGAGAGTGGGGAACCTCCTAGCCAGTCCAGTGAGTAATGAGGGATCTGGAGCTTGGGGAACCTCCTAGCCAGTCCAGTGAGTAATGAGGGATCTGGAGCATGGGGAACCTCCTAGCCAGTCCAGTGAGTAATGAGGGATCTGGAGCATGGGGAACCTCCCAGCCAGTGCAATGAGTAAAGAGGTAAAGGGGGAACCTCCTAGCCAGTGCAATGAGTAAAGAGGTGATGATGCACCTGGAGAGTGGGAAACCTCCTAGCCAGTACAATGAGTAAAGAGGTAAAGGGGGAACCTCCTAGCCAGACCAATGAGTAAAGAGGTAATGATGGACCTGGAGCATGGGGAACCTCCTAGCTAGTTCAATGAGTAAAGAGGTAAAGGGGGAACCTCCTAGCCAGTCCAATGAGTAAAGAGGTAATGATGGACCTGGAGCATGGGGAACCTCCTAGCCAGTTCAATGAGTAAAGAGGTAATGATGCACCTGGAGCGTGGGAAACCTCATGGCCAGTCCAATGAGTAAAGAGGTGATGATGCACCTGGAGGTAAAGGGGGGAACCTCCTAGCCAGTCCAATGAGTAAAGAGGTAATGATGCACCTGGAGCGTGGGGAACCTTCTAGCCAGTCCAGTGAGTAATGAGGGATCTGGAGCATGGGGAACCTCCCAGCCAGTCCAATGAGTAAAGAGGTAAAGAGTAACCTGGAGTGTGGAGAATCTCCTAGCCAGTCCAATGAGTAAAGAGGTAACGAGTGACCTGGAGCGTGGGGAACCTCCTAGCCAGTCCAGTGAGTAATGAGGAATCTGGAGCGTGGGAAACCTCCTAGACAGTCCAATGAGTAAAGAGGGACCTGGAGTGTAGGAAACCTCCTAGTCAGTCCAATGAGTAAAGAGGTAAAGAGTGACCTGGAGCGTGGAGAACCTCCTTGCAAGTCCAATGAGTAAAGAGGTAAAGGGGGTAACCTCCTAGCCAGTCCAATGAGTAAAGAGGTAATGATGCACCTGGAGCATGGGGAACCTCCTAGACTGTCCAATGAGTAAAGAGGAACCTGGAGCATGGGGAACCTTCTAGTCAGTCCAATGAGTAACGAGGGACCTGGAGCATGGGGAACCTCCTAGTCAGTCCAATGAATAAAGAGGTCAAGGGGGTAACCTCCTAGCCAGGCCAATGAGTAACGAGGGACCTGGAGCTTGGGGAACCTCCTAGTCAGTCCAATGAGTAAAGAGGTTAAGGGGGTAACCTCCTAGCCAGGCCAATGCGTAAAGAGGTAATGATATGCACCTGGAGCATGGGGAACCTTCTAGCCAGTCCAATGAGTAAAGAGGTAACGAGTGACCTGGAGTGTGGAGAACCTCCTAGCCAGTCCCATGAGTAAAGAGGTAACGAGTGACCTGGAGCATGGGGAACCTCCTAGTCAGTCCAATGAGTAATGAGGGACCTGGAGCGTGGGGAACCTCCTAGTCAGTCCAATTGAGTAAAGAGGTAAAGGGGGTAACCTCCTAGCCAGGCCAATGCGTAAAGAGGTAATGATGCACCTGGAGCATGGGGAACCTTCTCGCCAGTCCAACACTTCCGGGTTGGAGCGAGCGGTCGCATCTACACTTCGGTCCGCATCTACACTTCGGTCCGCAGGTAGTATAACTTTTCATTACATTTCATTATAGTACAACGGTTTGATTTGTCTAATCTTAGCAATTTCGTCCTAAAAGTCGTCCTAACGTAGTCTACACTGCTATCTGCCCAGCAGCTAGCTAACGTCCACCAGCACTGTAGAAACTATTACACTCAACTGAACGACTTGATTAGTGTAGTGTTAGCTAGCTACATAGTTGTCTTTGCTGTCTTCGTATCCAAGATAATTGTGTAGCTTAGAGTGTGTAGACTTAGAGTGATTATCTTAATTTACCGAGGTTAGCTAGCCAGCTATCTGTCGTCCTTAACGTAGGAGATACTGCTAGCTAGCTAGCCAACAGCTAGCCTACCTCTACCGAATAGAACTTCAACAACCCGGTCAACATTCCGCTTCGCTCCACAGGTAGTATCACATTTTCATTTCACTTCATTACAGTACAACGGTTTGATTTGTTTGATCGTAGCTAGCTAGCTACATAGCCGTCTTTGTCTCAAAGACAATTGTGTAGTCTAGAGCGATTTTCTAGGTTAGCTAGCCAGCTATTGTTGTTCTTTTAACGTAACGTAACGTAATCAACACTGCTAGCTAGCCAACTAGCCTCCGAATAGCAGCACTGTAGAAACTATTACACTCAACGGAACGACTTGATTAGTGTAGTGTCAACAACGCAGCCACTGCCAGCTAGCCTACAAAGTCAACAACACAGCCACTGCCAGCTAGCCTACTCCAGCAGTACTGTATCATTTCAATCATTTTAGTCAATAAGAGTCTTGCTACGTAAGCTTAACTTTCTGAACATTGGAGACGTGTAGTCCACTTGTCATTCCAATCTCCTTTGCATTAGCGTAGCCTCTTCTGTAGCCTGTCAACTATGTGTCTATCTATCCCTGTTCTCTCCTCTCTGCACAGACCATACAAACGCTCCACACCGCGTGGCCGCGGCCACCCTAATCTGGTGGTCCCAGCGCGCACGACCCACGTGGAGTTCCAGGTCTCCGGTAGCCTCTGGAACTGCCGATCTGCGGCCAACAAGGCAGAGTTCATCTCAGCCTATGCCTCCCTCCAGTCCCTCGACTTCTTGGCACTGACGGAAACATGGATCACCACAGATAACACTGCTACTCTTACTGCTCTCTCTTCGTCCGCCCACGTGTTCTCGCACACCCCGAGAGCTTCTGGTCAGCGGGGTGGTGGCACCGGGATCCTCATCTCTCCCAAGTGGTCATTCTCTCTTTCTCCCATTACCCATCTGTCTATCGCCTCCTTTGAATTCCATGCTGTCACAGTTACCAGCCCTTTCAAGCTTAACATCCTTATCATTTATCGCCCTCCAGGTTCCCTCGGAGAGTTCATCAAAGAGCTTGATGCCTTGATAAGCTCCTTTCCTGAGGACGGCTCAACTCTCACAGTCCTGGGCGACTTTAACCTCCCCACGTCTACCTTTGACTCATTCCTCTCTGCCTCCTTCTTTCCACTCCTCTCCTCTTTTGACCTCACCCTCTCACCTTCCCCCCCTACTCACAAAGCAGGCAATACGTTCAACCTCATCTTTACTAGATGCTGTTCTTCCACTAACCTCATTGCAACTCCCCTCCAAGTCTCTGACCACTACCTTGTATCCTTTTCCCTCTCGCTCTCATCCAACACTTCCCACACTGCCCCTACTCGGATGGTATCGCGCCGTCCCAACCTTCGCGCTCTCTCCCCCGCTACTCTCTCCTCTTCCATCCTATCATCTCTTCCCTCTGCTCAAACCTTCTCCAACCTATCTCCTGATTCTGCCTCTTCAACCCTCCTCTCTTCCCTTTCTGCATCCTTTGACTCTCTATGTCCCCTATTCTCCAGGCCGGCTCGGTCCTCCCCTCCCGCTCCGTGGCTCGACGACTCATTGCGAGCTCACAGAACAGGGCTCCGGGCAGCCGAGCGGAAATGGAGGAAAACTCGCCTCCCTGCGGACCTGGCATCCTTTCACTCCCTCCTCTCTACATTTTCCTCCTCTGTCTCTGCTGCTAAAGCCACTTTCTACCACTCTAAATTCCAAGCATCTGCCTCTAACCCTAGGAAGCTCTTTGCCACCTTCTCCTCCCTCCTGAATCCTCCTCCCCTCCCCCCTCCTCCCTCTCTGCAGATGACTTCGTCAACCATTTTGAAAAGAAGGTCGACGACATCCGATCCTCGTTTGCTAAGTCAAACGACACCGCTGGTTCTGCTCACACTGCCCTACCCTGTGCTCTGACCTCTTTCTCCCCTCTCTCTCCAGATGAAATCTCGCTTCTTGTGACGGCCGGCCGCCCAACAACCTGCCCGCTTGACCCTATCCCCTCCTCTCTTCTCCAGACCATTTCCGGAGACCTTCTCCCTTACCTCACCTCGCTCATCAACTCATCCCTGACCGCTGGCTACGTCCCTTCCGTCTTCAAGAGAGCGAGAGTTGCACCCCTTCTGAAAAAACCTACACTCGATCCCTCCGATGTCAACAACTACAGACCAGTATCCCTTCTTTCTTTTCTCTCCAAAACTCTTGAACGTGCTGTCCTTGGCCAGCTCTCCCGCTATCTCTCTCAGAATGACCTTCTTCATCCAAATCAGTCAGGTTTCAAGACTAGTCATTCAACTGAGACTGCTCTTCTCTGTATCACGGAGGCGCTCCGCACTGCTAAAGCTAACTCTCTCTCCTCTGCTCTCATCCTTCTAGACCTATCGGCTGCCTTCAATACTGTGAACCATCAGATCCTCCTCTCCACCCTCTCCGAGTTGGGCATCTCCGGCACGGCCCACGCTTGGATTGCGTCCTACCTGACAGGTCGCTCCTACCAGGTGGCGTGGCGAGAATCTGTCTCCTCACCACGCGCTCTCACCACTGGTGTCCCCCAGGGCTCTGTTCTAGGCCCTCTCCTATTCTCGCTATACACCAAGTCACTTGGCTCTGTCATAACCTCACATGGTCTCTCCTATCATTGCTATGCAGACGACACACAATTAATCTTCTCCTTTCCCCCTTCTGATGACCAGGTGGCGAATCGCATCTCTGCATGTCTGGCAGACATATCAGTGTGGATGACGGATCACCACCTCAAGCTGAACCTCGGCAAGACGGAGCTGCTCTTCCTCCCGGGGAAGGACTGCCCGTTCCATGATCTCGCCATCACGGTTGACAACTCCATTGTGTCCTCCTCCCAGAGCGCTAAGAACCTTGGTGTGATCCTGGACAACACCCTGTCGTTCTCAACTAACATCAAGGCGGTGGCCCGTTCCTGTAGGTTCATGCTCTACAACATCCGCAGAGTATGACCCTGCCTCACACAGGAAGCGGCGCAGGTCCTAATCCAGGCACTTGTCATCTCCCGTCTGGATTACTGCAACTCGCTGTTGGCGGGGCTCCCTGCCTGTGCCATTAAACCCCTACAACTCATCCAGAACGCCGCAGCCCGTCTGGTGTTCAACCTTCCCAAGTTCTCTCACGTCACCCCGCTCCTCCGCTCTCTCCACTGGCTTCCAGTTGAAGCTCGCATCCGCTACAAGACCATGGTGCTTGCCTACGGAGCTGTGAGTGGAACGGCACCGCAGTACCTCCAGGCTCTTATCAGGCCCTACACCCAAACAAGGGCACTGCGTTCATCCACCTCTGGCCTGCTCGCCTCCCTACCACTGAGGAAGTACAGTTCCCGCTCAGCCCAGTCAAAACTGTTCGCTGCTCTGGCCCCCCAATGGTGGAACAAACTCCCTCACGACGCCAGGACAGCGGAGTCAATCACCACCTTCCGGAGACACCTGAAACCCCACCTCTTTAAGGAATACCTAGGATAGGATAAAGTAATCCTTCTCACCCCCCCTTAAATGATTTAGATGCACTATTGTAAAGTGGCTGTTCCACTGGATGTCATAAGGTGAATTCACCAATTTGTAAGTCGCTCTGGATAAGAGCGTCTGCCAAATGACTTCAATGTAATGTAAATGTAAATGAGTAAAGAGGTACCTGGAGTGTAGGAAACCTCCTAGTCAGTCCAATGAGTAACGAGGGACCTGGAGCATGGGGAACCTCCTAGCAGTCCAATGAGTAAAGAGGTAAAGGGGGTAACCTCCTAGCCAGTCCAGTGAGTAATGAGGTGATGATGCACCTGGAGCATGGGGAAGCTCCTAGCCAGTCCAATGAGTAATGAGGGACCTGGAGCATGGGGAACCTCCTAGCCAGTCCAATGAGTAAAGAGGTAAAGGGGGTAACCTCCTAGCCAGTCCAGTGAGTAATGAGGTGATGATGCACCTGGAGCATGGGGAAGCTCCTAGCCAGTCCAATGAGTACAGAGGGTTCTGGATCATGGGGAACCTCCTAGCAGTCCAATGAGTACAGAGGGTCCTGGATCATGGGAACCTCCTAGTCAGTCCAATGACTAAATAGGTACCTGGAGCATGGGGAACCTCCTAGCAGTCCAATGAGTACAGAGGGTTCTGGATCATGGGGAACCTCCTAGCAGTACAATGAGTACAGAGGGTCCTGGATCATGGGAACCTCCTAGCAGTCCAATGAGTACAGAGGGTTCTGGATCATGGGGAACCTCCTAGCAGTCCAATGAGTAAAGAGGGTTCTGGATCATGGGGAACCTCCTAGCAGTCCAATGAGTAAAGAGGGTCCTGGATCATGGGGAACCTCCTAGCAGTCCAATGAGTAAAGAGGGTTCTGGATCATGGGGAACCTCCTAGCAGTCCAATGAGTAAAGAGGGTCCTGGATCATGGGGAACCTCCTAGCAGTCCAATGAGTACAGAGGGTCCTGGATCATGGGAACCTCCTAGCAGTCCAATGAGTAAAGAGGGTTCTGGATCATGGGGAACCTCCTAGCAGTCCAATGAGTAAAGAGGGTTCTGGATCATGGGGAACCTCCTAGCAGTCCAATGAGTAAAGTAGTAAACAGGGACCTGTACCGCGGTGAAGCTCCTAGACTGTCCTTTGTGTAAAGAGGGTCCTGGAGTGTTGGGAACCTCCTGGCCAGTCCTATGAGTTGGACATTATTCCATTTGTGTCAAATTTTCAAAACCCTCAATGAAGCTTAACTCTATTGTTAAGAAGCATTTTAAGGAGACAGAATTGATTTTAACCATGGAAACAATACAAATTAATTTCAGCATTTAGGAGAAACAAGAACCTCAAAGATATTTTTTTATTTTTTATTTTACCTTTATTTAACCAGGCAAGTCAGTTAAGAACACATTCTTATTTTCAATGACGGCCTGGGAACAGTGGGTTAACTGCCTGTTCAGGGGCAGAACGACAGATTTGTACCTTGTCAGCTCGGGGGTTTGAACTCACAACCTTCCGGTTACTAGTCCAATGCTCTAACCACTAGGCTACCCTGCCCCTCACATATTGGTGAATGTTTCCTTGGGTAATGAGAAAGCGCAAGTTAACCCTCATTTTAGATATATCAAATACCTGAAAAATAAATATATGGGAATGGGGGCTCCGGTTTGGCAGAACTTCCAGCTGGTCCAAATCAAATCAAATCAAATCAAATCAAATTTTATTTGTCACATACACATGGTTAGCAGATGTTAATGCGAGTGTAGCGAAATGCTTGTGCTTCCAGTTCTGACAATGCAGTAATAACCAACAAGTAATCTAACTAACAATTCCAAAACGAATTTCTTATACACAGTGTAAGGGGATAAAGAATATGTACATAAAGATATGAATGAGTGATGGTGCAGAGCAGCATAGGCAAGATACAGTAGATGGTATCGAGTACAGTATATACATATGAGATGAGTATGTAAACAAAGTGGCATAGTTAAATTGGCTAGTGATACATGTATTACATAAGGATGCAGTAGATGATAGAGTACAGTATATACGTATACATATGAGATGAATAATGTAGGGTATGTAAACATTTTATTAGGTAGCATTGTTTAAGTGGCTAGTGATATATTTTACATAATTTCCCATCAATTCCCATTATTGAAGTGGCTGGAGTTGAGTCAGAGTGTTGGCAGCAGCCACTCAATGTTAGTGGTTGCTGTTTAACAGTCTGATGGCCTTGAGATAGAAGCTGTTTTTCAGTCTCTCGGTCCCAGCTTTGATGCACCTGTACTGACCTCGCCTTCTGGATGATAACGGGGTGAACAGGCAGTGGCTCGGGTGGTTGATGTCCTTGATGATCTTTATGGCCTTCCTGTAACATCGGGTGGTGTAGGTGTCCTGGAGGGCAGGTAGTTTGCCCCCGATGATGCGTTGTGCAGACCTCACTACCCTCTGGAGAGCCTTACGGTTGAGGGCGGAGCAGTTGCCGTACCAGGTGGTGATACAGCCCGACAGGATGCTCTCGATTGTGCATCTGTAGAAGTTTGTGAGTGCTTTTGGTGACAAGCCAAATTTCTTCAGCCTCCTGAGGTTGAAGAGGCGCTGCTGCGCCTTCTTCACGATGCTGTCTATGTGAGTGGACCAATTCAGTTTGTCTGTGATGTGTATGCCGAGGAACTTAAAACTTGCTACTCTCTCCACTACTGTTCCATCTCCTTAGTTTTGTTGACATTGAGTGTGAGGTTATTTTCCTGACACCACACTCCGAGGGCCCTCACCTCCTCCCTGTAGGCCGTCTCGTCGTTGTTGGTAATCAAGCCTACCACTGTTGTGTCGTCCGCAAACTTGATGATTGAGTTGGAGGTGTGTGTTGCCGCGCAGTCGTGGGTAAACAGGGAGTACAGGAGAGGGCTCAGAACGCACCCTTGTGGGGCCCCAGTGTTGAGGATCAGCGGGGCGGAGATGTTGTTGCCTACCCTCACCACCTGGGGGCGGCCCGTCAGGAAGTCCAGTACCCAGTTGCACAGGGCGGGGTCGAGACCCAGGGTCTCGAGCTTGATGACGAGCTTGGAGGGTACTATGGTGTTAAATGCCGAGCTGTAGTCGATGAACAGCATTCTCACATAGGTATTCCTCTTGTCCAGATGGGTTAGGGCAGTGTGCAGTGTGGTTGAGATTGC
>NC_088238.1:65883278-65913278 GCF_036934945.1 Oncorhynchus masou masou | reverse complement strand
GACAAACTGGAGGTTCAGACTGCTATAGTAGAGGGAGAGAGGTTACAGAGAAAAGGGTAGGGGACTAGGTAGAGGTTCAGACTGCTACAGTAGAGGGAGAGAGGTTACAGAGAAAATGTTGGGGGACTAGCTGGAGGTTCAGACTGCTATAGTAGAGGGAGAGAGGTTACAGAGAAAAGGGTAGGGGACTAGGTAGAGGTTCAGACTGCTACAGTAGAGGGAGAGAGGTTACAGAGAAAATGTTGGGGGACTAGGTGGAGGTTCAGACTGCTATAGTAGAGGGAGAGAGGTTACAGAGAAAAGGGTAGGGGACTAGGTAGAGGTCCAGACTGCTATAGTAGAGGGAGAGAGGTTATAGAGAAAAGGGTAGGGGACTAGGTAGAGGTTCAGACTGCTATAGTAGAGGGAGAGAGGTTACAGAGAAAAGGGTGGGGGACTAGGTAGAGGTTCAGACTGCTATAGTAGAGGGAGAGAGGTTATAGAGAAAAGGGTGGAGGACAAACTGGAGGTTCAGACTGCTATAGTAGAGGGAGAGAGGTTACAGAGAAAAGGGTAGGGGACTAGGTAGAGGTTCAGACTGCTATAGTAGAGGGAGAGAGGTTACAGAGAAAAGGGTGGGGGACTAGGTAGAGGTTCAGACTGCTATCGTAGAGGGAGAGAGGTTATAGAGAAAAGGGTGGAGGACAAACTGGAGGTTCAGACTGCTATAGTAGAGGGAGAGAGGTTACAGAGAAAAGGGTGGAGGACAAACCGGAGGTTCAGACTGCTATAGTAGAGGGAGAGAGGTTACAGAGAAAAGGGTAGGGGACTAGGTAGAGGTTCAGACTGCTATAGTAGAGGGAGAGAGGTTACAGAGAAAAGGGTGGAGGACAAACTGGAGGTTCAGACTGCTATAGTAGAGGGAGAGAGGTTACAGAGAAAAGGGTAGGGGACTAGGTAGAGGTTCAGACTGCTACAGTAGAGGGAGAGAGGTTACAGAGAAAATGTTGGGGGACTAGCTGGAGGTTCAGACTGCTATAGTAGAGGGAGAGAGGTTACAGAGAAAAGGGTAGGGGACTAGGTAGAGGTTCAGACTGCTACAGTAGAGGGAGAGAGGTTACAGAGAAAATGTTGGGGGACTAGGTGGAGGTTCAGACTGCTATAGTAGAGGGAGAGAGGTTACAGAGAAAAGGGTAGGGGACTAGGTAGAGGTCCAGACTGCTATAGTAGAGGGAGAGAGGTTATAGAGAAAAGGGTAGGGGACTAGGTAGAGGTTCAGACTGCTATAGTAGAGGGAGAGAGGTTACAGAGAAAAGGGTAGGGGACCAGGTAGAGGTTCAGACTGCTACAGTAGAGGGAGAGAGGTTATAGAGAAAAGGGTAGGGGACTAGGTAGAGGTTCAGACTGCTATAGTAGAGGGAGAGAGGTTATAGAGAAAAGGGTGGGGGACTAGCTGGAGGTTTAGACTGCTATAGTATAGGGAGAGAGGTTACAGAGAAAAGGGTGGGGGACTAGGTGGAGGTTCAGACTGCTATAGTAGAGGGAGAGAGGTTACAGAGAAAAGGGTAGGGGACTAGGTAGAGGTTCAGACTGCTATAGTAGAGGGAGAGAGGTTACAGAGAAAAGGGTGGGGGACTAGGTAGAGGTTCAGACTGCTATAGTAGAGGGAGAGAGGTTATAGAGAAAAGGGTAGGGGACTAGGTAGAGGTTCAGACTGCTATAGTAGAGGGAGAGAGGTTACAGAGAAAAGGGTGGGGGACTAGCTGGAGGATCAGACTGCTATAGTAGAGGGAGAGAGGTTATAGAGAAAAGGGTGGGGGACTAGCTGGAGGTTCAGACTGCTATAGTAGAGGGAGAGAGGTTACAGAGAAAAGGGTGGGGGACTAGCTGGAGGATCAGACTGCTATAGTAGAGGGAGAGAGGTTATAGAGAAAAGGGAGGGGGACTAGGTGGAGGTTCAGACTGCTATAGTAGAGGGAGAGAGGTTATAGAGAAAAGGGTGGGGGACTAGCTGGAGGTTCAGACTGCTATAGTAGAGGGAGAGAGGTTACAGAGAAAAGGGTAGGGGACTAGCTGGAGGTTCAGACTGCTATAGTAGAGGGAGAGAGGTTACAGAGAAAAGGGTGGGGGACTAGCTGGAGGTTCAGACTGCTATAGTAGAGGGAGAGAGGTTATAGAGAAAAGGGTGGGGACTAGCTGGAGGTTCAGACTGCTACAGTAGAGGGAGAGAGGTTACAAAGAAAAGGGTGGGGGACAAACTGGAGGTTCAGACTGCTATAGTAGAGGGAGAGAGGTTATAGAGAAAAGGGTAGGGGACTAGCTGGAGGTTCAGACTGCTATAGTAGAGGGAGAGAGGTTATAGAGAAAAGGGTAGGGGACTAGGTAGAGGTTCAGACTGCTACAGTAGAGGAAGAGAGGTTACAGAGAAATGGGTGGGGGACTAGCTGGAGGTTCAGATCTCCTGGAGTGGTACCCTCCTGTAGCTTATCAAGCAGCTAATTATTAGACACAGGTGAACAAGATTTGGTTGGAGAAAACCTAAAAGATGGTAACTCTCCAAAAGCCCTGAATCAGATCATACTGGGGCCCCACAAGGGTGCGTTCTGAACCCTCTCATGTACTCCCTGTTCACCCACGACTGCGTGGCCACGCACGCCTCCAACTCAATCATCAAGTTTGCGGACGACACAACAGTGGTAGGCTTGATTACCAACAATGACGAGACGGCCTACAGGGAGGAGGTGAGGGCCCTCGGAATGTGGTGTCAGGACAATAACATCACACTCAACGTCAACAAAACTAAGGAGATGATTGTGGACTTCAGGAAACAGCAGAGGGAACACCCCCCTATCCACATCGATGGAACAGTAGTGGAGAGGGTAGTAAGTTTTAAGTTCCTCGGCATACACATCACAGACAAACTGAATTGGTCCACTCACACAGACAGCATCGTGAAGAAGGCGCAGCAGCGCCTCTTCAACCTCAGGAGGCTGAAGAAATTCGGCTTGTCACCAAAAGCACTCACAAACTTCTACAGAAGCACAATCGAGAGCATCCTGGCGGGCTGTATCACAGCCTGGTACGGCAACTGCTCCGCCCACAACCGTAAGGCTCTCCAGAGGGTAGTGAGGTCTGCACAACGCACCACCGGGGGCAAACTATCTGCCCTCCAGGACACTTACACCACCCGATGTTTCAGGAAGGCCATAAAGATCATCATGGACAACACCCACCCGAGCCACTGCCTGTTCACCTCGCTATCATCCAGAAGGCGATGCATCAAAGGTGCATCAAAGCTGGGACCGAGAGACTGAAAAACAGCTTCTATCTCAAGGCCATCAGACTGTTAAACAGCAACCACTAACATTGAGTCACTAACACTTTGACTCAACTCCAGCCACTTTAATAATGGGAATTGATGGGAAATTATGTAAAATATATCACTAGCCACTTTAAACAATGCTACCTAATATAATGTTTACATACCCTACATTATTCATCTCATATGTATACGTATATACTGTACTCTATATCATCTACTGCATCCTTATGTAATACATGTATCACTAGCCAATTTAACTATGCCACTTTGTTTACATACTCATCTCATATGTATATACTGTACTCGATACCATCTACTGTATCTTGCCTATGTGGCTCTGCACCATCACTCATTCATATCTTTATGTACATATTCTTTATCCCCTTACACTGTTTATAAGAAATTAGTTTTGGAATTGTTAGTTAGATTACTTGTTGGTTATTACTGCATTGTCGGAACTAGAAGCACAAGCATTTCGCTACACTCGCATTAACATCTGTTAACCATGTGTATGTGACAAATAAAATTTGATTTGATTTGGTGTGTGTGTGGCAGGCTTACAATGATGGCAAAAAACAAAACTTGAGAGTGCGCTGACCCTGGTGCTCGAGGGGGTACGCAGCTGGAGGTTGAAATGGGTACAGGACTATAAAACTTTTGGGAACCACTGGTGAAGAGAATCATTGTACCTTCTAAACCGTTGAGAAATATATTTTCAATATCCAAAAATATTGTATTTTCAACAGTTTGAAGCTGGTGTGCAAAACCGAAATTAAAAGATGCAAAAATGACATTTCAGCATAGAAATAGCAAAAATAGACCATATCAACCGCTTCTTAGACTTCCTTTCAATGAGAATGACAGATCTATTACTCACATTTCTATGTGAATTTGGCCGGTCACCCAAAAAGTTACACATTCCAGCCTTAATCCCAGGTGTAGGATAGAGGATGTGGGTCCCTCTAGCTGGGGGTCTGATATCAGGGTTACAGATTGAATAGAGCCTTTAGTAACTATCTGTTCACAGGTGTAGGAGTGATGACGTGGTCCCCTCTAGCTGGAGGTCTGATATCAGGGAAATACAACGACGGAGTTCCTGAAGACTCTAGAGCTGCCATGAAGGTACAGACACAACAACCCGCACGTACCAACACACACACACACTTTCTTATTTTTTACAAATATGTTTTTATGGTATTTTAAGATTTCTGGACAAAATCAGTCAAATTGGAACAAATCAGTCAAATTTATTTATAAAGCCCTTCTTACATCAGCTGATATCTCAAAATGCTCTACAGAAACTCAGCCTAAAACTCCAAACACTCCCTAGAAAGGCCGAAACCTAGGAAGAAACCTAGAGAGGAACCAGGCTATGAGGGTTGGCCAGTCCTCTTCTGGCTGTGCCGGGTGGAGATTATAACAGAACATGGCCAAGATGTTCAAACGTTCATAGATGACCAGCAGGGTCAAATAATAATAATCACAGTAGTTGTCGAGGGTGCAACAAGTCAGCACCTCAGGAGGAAATGTCAGATGGCTTTTCATAGCCGATCATTAGGAGTATCTCTACCGCTCCTGCTGTCTCTAGAGAGTTGAAAACAGCAGGTCTGGGACAGGTAGCACGTCCGGTGAACAGGTCAGGGTTCCATTGCCGTAGGCAGAACAGTTGAATCGGGAGCAGCAGCACGACCAGGTGGACTGGGGACAGCAAGGAGTCACCAGGCCAGGTAGTCCTGAGGCATGGTCCTAGGGCTCACATTCTCTGAGAGAGAGAGAATAAAGGGAGCTGGAACTGTAGCTAGAGGCTGTATTAATACCGCTGGACATTTCATATAAACTAACCTGCAGTAGAATTCATCCATTCTCTGAGACAACACCAATATGGCTATCCATTACCAGACATCAATAAGCCCAGTTATACAAACTACGTGTGTGTGTGTGTGTGTGTGTGTGTGTGTGTGTGTGTGTGTGTGTGTGTGTGTGTGTGTGTGTGTGTGTGTGTGTGTGTGTGTGTGTGTGTGTGTGTGTGTGTGTGTGTGTGTGTGTGTGTGTGTGTGTGTGTGTGTGTGTGTGTGTGTTCAGGGCTATGTGTGGATGAAGGATCGAATATTCAGTGAGGAGGGACAGAAACAGCTGGCCAAGATCAAAGAGCTCCACCCTCTGGCTGATCGGATGAACTGCACCCTATCTCAACTCGCTATCGGTAAGGTATTGTGTTGTGTGTCTCTTTGTTTGGGTGTGTTAGTGCTGAGCAATTCACAGAAAAAGTCACAATTGGGGGGTTTTAAACAACTAATTGACTAATGTCCTTGAATTATTTGAATTCCATAGTGTTTTTCTTTCTTTCTTTTAACACATTGCACAGTTTCTCTAGAGATCAGATCTAACTGAGTAATGTTTTAGCTCTGACAGTGCAATAATACACAACATTTACCCAATATATACATATATATATACCAAATATATACACATACATATACCCAATGCATACATATACATATACTCAATACACACACATACATGCACACAACATATACCCAATACACAACATATACAAATACACAACATATACCCAATACACACATATACATATACACAACATATAGCCAATATATACATTTACATATAACCAATATATACAAACACATACACACAACATATATCCAATACACACATATACATATACACAACATATACCCAATATATACATATACATATACCCAATACACACATATACCAAAAATATACTTATACATATACCCAATATATACATATACACAACATATACCCAATATATACATATACAAATACACAACATATACCCAATATATACGTATACATATACACAACATATACCCAATACACACATATACATATACCCAAAATATACATATATACAACATATACCCATAACACACATATACATATACCCAATATATACATATACCCAATACAAACACATACACAACATATACATATATATAACCAATACACACATATACACATAACCAATACACACATATACATACATACAACATATACCCAATACACAACATATACACAATACACCACATATACCCAATACACACATATACCCAGTACACCACATATACCCAATACACACATACACATATACCCAATACACATATATACATACACACAGCATATACCCAATACACGCATATACCCAATACACATATATACATATACACAACATATACCCAATACACCACATATACCCAATACACATATATACCCAATACACAACATATACCCAATATACAACATATACCCGATACACATATATACCCAATACACAACATATACCCAATATACAACATATACCCAATACACAACATATACCCAATATACAACATATACCCGATACACACATATACCCAATACACAACATATACCCAATACACAGCATATACACACATATACCCAATACACACATATACATATACACAACATATACCCAATACACACATATACATATACACCACATATACATATACACAATATATACATATACACAATATATACATATACACGCATATACATACACACAACATATACCCAATACACACATATGCATACACACAACATATACCAAATATACACATATACATATACACCACAAATGCCCAATACACACATATACATATACCCAATACACACATATACATATACACAACATATACCCAATGCACACATATACATATACCCAATACACGCATATACATACACACAACATATACCCAATACACACATATGCATACACACAACATATACCAAATATACACATATACATATACACCACAAATGCCCAATACACACATATACATATACCCAATACACACATATACATACACACCACATATGCCCAATACACACATATACATACACACAACATATACCCAATACACACATATACATATACACCACATATACCCAATACACACATATACATATATACAACATATGCCCAATACACACATATACATATGCCCAATACACACATATACACAACATATACACAATACACAACATATACCCAATACACACAAATTTAGTAAAGGAATGGAATTAACAATATATGAATATATGGATGAGCAATGTCAGAGCGACATAGACTAAGATACAGTAGTATAGAATACAGTATGCATATGAGATGAGTAATGCAAAATATATAAACATTAGAATTTCATTGTCTGAATAAAAGCTTTGTACTTACCTCGCCTTCTGGATGATAGAGGGGTGAACAGGCAGTGGCTCGGGTGGTTGTTGTCCTTGATGATCTTTTTGGCCTTCTGTGACATCGGGTGTTGCAGGTGTCCTGGAGGGCAGGTAGTTTGCCCCCTGTGATGCGTTGTGCATACCTCACTACCCTCTGGAGAGCCCTGCAGTTGTGGGCGGTGCAGTTGCCGTACCAAGCGGTGATACAGGCCGACAGGATGCTTTTGATTGTGCATCTGTAAAAGTTTGTGACTGTTTTAGGTGGCAAGTCCAATTTCTTCAGCCTCCTGAGGTTGAAGAGGCACTGTAGCACCCTTGTTGAGGGTCAGTGAAGTGCAGGTGTTGTTTCCTACCTTCACCACCTGGGGGCGGCCCGTCAGGAAGTCCAAGACCCAGTTGCACAGGGCTGGGTTCAGTCCCAGGGCCTCAATCTTAATGATGCGCTTGGAGGGTACTATGGTGTTGAATGCTGAGCTGTAGTCAATGAAAGGCATTCTTACATAGGTATTCCTCTTGTCCAGATGGGATAGGGCAGTGTGCAGTGGACCTATTGGGGAAGTAAGCAAATTGAAGTGGGTCTAGGGTGACAGGTAAGGTAGAGGTGATATGATCCTTGACTAGTCTCTCAAAGAACTTCATGATGACAGAAGTGAGTGCTACGGGGCGACAGTCATTTCGTTCAGATACCTTCGCTTTCTTGTGTACAGGAACAATGGTGGCCATCTGGAAGCATTTAGGGAAAGCAGGCTGAGTTAATGAGAGTTTGAATATGTCTAAAGACACACCAGCCAGCTGGACTGTGCATACTCTGAGGACGCGGCTGGGGACAAGATAGAACTGCCAAAGGGGGCGGTGTTGCAATCTACTGCAGAGATAGCATGGAGAGTTCTGTCTTACTATCCAGGTCTGTGCCCAAACATTTCAAGCTTCTACTTTTAAAAATCCACCTTTCCAGAAACAAGTCTCTCACCGTTGCCTCTTGCTATAGACCACCCTCTGCCCCCAGCTGTGCCCTGGACACCATTTGTGAATTGATTGCCCCCCATCTATCTTCAGAGTTCGTTCTGTTAGGTGACCTAAACTGGGACATGCTTAACACCCTGGCCATCCTACATTCTAAACTTGATGCCCTCAATCTCACACAAATTATCAATGAACCTACCAGGTACAACCCCAAATCCGTATACGGTGATCTGTTAATTATCTTGGTTTTCGAAGATTTTAGAAAGGCAGGGCAGGACGGATATAGGTCTGTAGCAGTTTGGGTCTAGAGTGTCTCCCCCTTTGAAGAGGGGCATCTTTCCAATCTTTGGGAATCTCAGATGATACAAAAGAGAGGTTGAACAGGGTAGTAATAGGGGTTGCAACAATTTCGCCAGATCATTTTAGAAAGAGAGGGTCCAGATTATCTAGTCCGGCTGATTTGTAGGGGTCCAGATTTTGCAGCTCTTTCAGAACATCAGCTGTCTGGATTTGGGTGAAGGAGAAATGTGGGAGACTTGGGCGAGTTGCTGCAGGGGGTGCAGGGCTGTTGATCGGGGTAGGGGTAGCCAGGTGGAAAGCATGGCCAGTCGTAGAAAAATGCTTATTGAAATTCTCAATTATACTGGATTTATCATTGGTGACAGTGTTTCCTAGCCTCAATGCAGTGGGCAGCTGGGAGGAAGTGCTCTTATTCTCCATGGACTTTACAGTATCCCAGAACTTTTTGGAATTTGTGCTACGCAATGTTTCTGCTTGAAAAAGCTAGCCTTAGCTATCCTAACTTCCTGTGTATATTGGTTCCTAACGTTCCTGAAAAGTTGCATATCAGGGGGGTTATTCGATGCTAGTGCAGTCCGCCACAGGATGTTTTTGTGCTGGTCAAGGGCAGTCAGGTCTGGAGAGAACCAAGGGCTATATCTGTTCTACATTTTTTGAACGGGGCATGCTTATTTAAGATGGTGAGGAAAGCACTTTTATAGAATAACCAGGCATCCTCTACTGACGGAATGAGGTCAATATACTTCCAAGATCGCCGGTCCAGGTCGATTAGAAAGGCCTGCTCGCTGAAGTGTTTTTGGGAGCGTTTGACTGTGATGAGGGGTGGTCGTTTGGTCGCAGACCCATTACGGATGCAGGCAATGAGGCAGTGATCGCTGAGATCATGGTTGAAAACAGCAGAGGTGTATTTGGAGGGCAAGCTGTTTAGGATGAAGTCTATGAGGGTCGTGTAATTTATTAACAATTTGTTTTTGAATTTTAGGACGCCTTAGGTATCACATTTTTTTATTTGGTCAAATATTGAATTTGGCCTTTACCACTATAGCCCATAGAACGCATTGAATAACAATTCATAAATGTAAAATAGACAGTCAAAAAAGAAACCATAAGGAATAAGGTTTTTGAAGTGTCTGTCCTGTATCTAGGAAATCTAAGAAAGTGCAGGAAATATATATATATATATCTTTTTAACACATTTTAACCGCTTATTTTTATTGGCACAAAACTGCCTCCATACTTCCATTAATTTGCAAGGGTTACCTTTAGACACTTGTGGGGGTCGTAGCACAAACCGTTCGCTTTGTGGCCCAAACCGTTGGTATTCCCGGGATGTCTCCTGGTCTGACAAACCGTTCTGTAGCTCTGCCACTTTCCACAGAAGATCCGGTGGTGCGACAGGCGGACGCTGTGGACTGAGACACAGCCCACGCTAAACAACAGATATCTCTAGTTTAAACTGACGGATTTAGACTGGGAATATTTTATTATGTTAGTTAGATTGATGCAGCAGTGCTTCAATAGACTCTAGGGGGTTAATTGTTTTATTCTGTGTTACAGCATTCAACCCACATAATGCATAGTGCATTTAATGTTAAGAAATACAACAAAACATTATTGATCTTAACATATTTTTTACAATCATACAAATTGCTCAGCACTTGTGCATGTGTGTCTGGGTGAACTGTGTGTGTAAACTGTATTCAGTTCGTTCCTTCGTCATTCTGGAATTATTATTAGTTAATATTTTCACAACTGTTAGTCAATTGATATCTTCCTCCCTTCACTCTTCTCCTGTCTGTCTGTCTGTCTGTCTGTCTGTCTGTCTGTCTGTCTGTCTGTCTGTCTGTCTGTCTGTCTGTCTGTCTGTCTGTCTGTCTGTCTGTCTGTCTCTTTGCCTTTCTCTGTATGTCTCTCTGTCTGCCTGTCTGTCTGTCTGTCTGTCTGTCTGTCTCTTTGCCTTTCTCTGTCTTTCTCTCTGTCTCTCTCTCTGTCTCTCTGTCTGTCTGTCTCTCTCTCTGTCTCTGTCTCTTTCTCTCTGTCTTTCTCTTTGTCTGTCTCTCTGTCTGTCTCTCTACCTGTCTGACTGCCTGCCTCTCATCTGTCTCTGTCTATCTCTCTGTTTGTCTGTCTCAATCTCTGTCTCAATCTCTGTCTGTCTGTCTGTCTGTCTCTCTCTCTCTCTCTGTCTGTCTGTCTGTCTCTTTGCCTTTCTCTGTATGTCTCTCTGTCTGCCTGCCTGTCTGTCTGTCTGTCTGTCTGTCTGTCTGTCTGTCTGTCTGTCTGTCTCTTTGCCTTTCTCTGTCTTTCTCTCTGTCTCTCTCTCTGTCTCTCTGTCTTTCTCTCTGTCTTTCTCTTTGTCTGTCTCTCTGTCTGTCTCTCTGCCTGTCTGTCTGCCTGCCTCTCATCTGTCTCTGTCTATCTCTCTGTTTGTCTGTCTCAATCTCTGTCTCAATCTCTGTCTGTCTGTCTGTCTGTCTGTCTGTCTCTGTCTGTCTGTCTGTCTGTTTGCCTTTCTCTGTCTTTCTCTCTGTATGTCTCTCTGTCTCTTTGTATGTCTGTTTGTCTGCCTGTCTCTTGCTCTCTCTCTGTATGTCTCTCTGATTGTCTGTCTCTCCGTCTCTTTGTATGTCTGTCTGTCTGTCTGTCTGTCTGTCTGTCTGTCTGTCTGTCTGTCTGTCTGTCTGTCTGTCTCTTTGCCTTTCTCTGTCTTTCTCTCTGTATGTCTCTCTGTTTCTTTGTATGTCTGTCTCTCTGTCTCTTTGTATGTCTGTCTGTCTGCCTGTCTCTCTCTCTGTCTCTCTGCCTGTCTCTCATCTGTCTCTGTCTATCTCTCTGTCTGTCTGTCACAATCTCTGTCTGTCTGTCTGTCTGTCTGTCTGTCTGTCTGTCTGTCTGTCTGTCTGTCTGTCTGTCTGTCTGTCTGTCTGTCTGTCTGTCTGTCTGCCTGCCTGCCTGCCTGTCTGTCTGTCTGTCTGTGTGTGTTTCTCACTTTCTGTATGTCTGTCTGTCTGTCTTTCTCTATATTCTTCTCTATGTCTGTCTCTCTCCCTTTCGTGCTGTTTTTCTGTCTGTCTGTCTGTCTGTCTGTCTGTCTGTCTGTCTGTCTGTCTGTCTGTCTGTCTGTCTGTCTGTCTGTCTGTCTGTCTCTCACTCCCCAGCCTGGTGTCTGCGTAGTGAGAGGGTCAGCTGTGTTCTCCTGGGGATCACCAACACAGACCAGCTGCAAGAGAACCTCGGCTGTATCAGGGTAACACACACCACTCAAATCAAAACAACAGGTGTAGACCTTACCGTGAAATGCTTATTCACAAGCCCTTAAACAACACTGCAGTTCAAGAAATAGAGTTAGAAAAGATTTACTGACTAAACAATTAACAAGCAACACAATAAAACAAAAATAGCCAGGCTATATACAGGGGGTACCGGTACCTGTCAATGTGCGGGGGTACATGTTAGTCAAGTTATTTTGTACATGTAGGTAGGAAAAAGTGACCATGCATAGGTAATAAACAGCGAGTAGCAGCAGTGTCAAAAAAAGGGGGGGGATCAATGTAAATAGTCCAGAGGCCATTTGATGAATTGTTCAGCAGTCTTATGGCTTGGGGGTAGAAACTGTTAAGGAGCCTTTTGGTCCACGACTTGACGATCCGGAAGTGTATAACCCAGTATCACTAATATAATGTGATGTATAACCCAGTATCACTGATATAATGTGATGTATAACCCAGTATCACTGATATAATGTGATGTATAACCCAGTATCACTGATATAATGTGATGTATAACCCAGTATCACTAATATAATGTGATGTATAACCCAGTATCACTAATATAATGTGATGTATAACCCAGTATCACTGATATAATGTGATGTATAACCCAGTATCACTGATATAATGTGATGTATAACCCAGTATCACTGATATAATGTGATGTATAACCCAGTATCACTGATATAATGTGATGTATAACCCAGTATCACTGATATAATGTGATGTATAACCCAGTATCACTGATATAATGTGATGTATAACCCAGTATCACTGATATAATGTGATGTATAACCCAGTATCACTGATATAATGTGATGTATAACCCAGTATCACTGATATAATGTGATGTATAACCCAGTATCACTGATATAATGTGATGTATAACCCAGTATCACTGATATAATGTGATGTATAACCCAGTATCACTGATATAATGTGATGTATAACCCAGTATCACTTATATAATGTGATGTATAACCCAGTATCACTGATATAATGTGATGTATAACCCAGTATCACTGATATAATGTGATGTATAACCCAGTATCACTGATATAATGTGATGTATAACCCAGTATCACTGATATAATGTGATGTATAACCCAGTATCACTGATATAATGTGATGTATAACCCAGTATCACTGATATAATGTGATGTATAACCCAGTATCACTGATATAATGTGATGTATAACCCAGTATCACTTATATAATGTGATGTATAACCCAGTATCACTGATATAATGTGATGGACACATGTGATGTATAGATGTATAGATGTGATGTATAGATGTGATGTATAGATGTATAGATGTGATGTATAGATGTATAGATGTGATGTATAGATATGATGTATAGATGTATAGATGTGATGTATAGATGTGATGTATAGATATGATGTATAGATGTGATGTATAGATGTATAGATGTGATGTATAGATATGATGTATAGATGTATAGATGTGATGTATAGATGTGATGTATAGATGTGATGTATAGGTGTATAGATGTGATGTATAGATGTATAGATGTGATGTATAAATGTATAGATGAGATGTATAGATGAGATGTATAAATGTATAGATGTGATGTATAGATGTGATGTATAGATGAGATGTATAAAAGTATAGATGTGATGTATAGATGTATAGATGAGATGTATAGATGTGATGTATAGATGTGATGTATAGTCCAGTATTACTGATATAATGTGATGGACACATGTGATGTATCGATGTATAGATGTGATGTATAGATGTATAGATGAGATGTATAGATGTGATGTATATATGTGATGTATAGATGTATAGATGAGATGTATAGATGTATAGATATGATGTATAGATGTATAGATGAGATGTATAGATGTGATGTATAGATGTATAGATGTATAGATGAGATGCATAGATGTATAGATGTGATGTATAGATGTATAGATGTGATGTATAGATGTATAGATGTATAGATGTATAGATGTGATGTATAGATGTAAAGATGTGATGCAGTATTACTGCTATAATGTGATGGACACATGTGATGTATAGATGTATAGATGTGATGTATAGATGTGATGTATAGATGTATAGATGTGATGTACAACCCAGTATCACTGATATAATGTGATGGACACATGTGATGTATAGATGTGATGTATAGATGTGATGTATAGATGTGATGTATAAATGTGATGTATAGTCCAGTATTACTGATATAATGTGATGTATAGTCCAGTATCACTGATATAATGTGATGGACACATGTGATGTATAGATGCATAGATGTGATGTATAGATGTGATGTATAGATGTATAGATGTGATGTATAAATGTGATGTATAGTTGTGATGTATAGATGTATAGATATGATGTATAGATGTGATGTATAGGTATGATGTATAGATGTATATATATGATGTATAGATGTGATGTATAGATTAATAGATGTGATGTATAGTTGTGATGTATAGATGTATACATGTTATGTATAGATGTGATGTATAGTTGTGATGTATAGATGTATAGGTATGATGTATAGTTGTGATGTATAGATGTATGGATATGAGGTATAGATGTGTATGTATAGATGTGATGTATATATGTATAGTTGTGATGTATAGGTATGATGTATAGATGTATAGATGTGAAGTATAGATGTATAGATGTGATGTATAGTCCAGTAGAGTAATCTGATGTTATTATTTATGACGATCACCTCATCCACACTCTCTCCTTCCCTCTGCTCTCTCTTCCCCGTTCCCCCATCCACCCTGGTCTCCTTCAGGTCCTCTCCCAGCTTTCCCCTCAGACCGTAGCAGAGATGGACGCTCTCCTGGGAAACAAACCCCGCCCCAAGAAGGAGGCTCTCGCATAAAGAGAGACGGAGCGAAAGCGAGGGAATGAGAGAGATGGAGAGAAATAAAAAGGAACCAAGAGATGGAGAGATAGAGAATGGGAAAAATAAGACAAAAAGCAGAGTGAAAAGGAGGAGAGGAAGGACAAACAAATATAATAATATGTAGAAGGAGAATCTGAAGTGAAGTACACTCAGAAATAAAGGTTTAGATGTGTTCCTAAAGGGGTACAACTGGTTGTTACTGAGGTCCTCCTTTGTACTTTTGGTTATAGGTACATAATTGTATCCCAGTTCATACCTCAGAGAGTACCTTTCTCCACAGGTGAAAATGCATGCTTTTTTCCTTTTAGGGTGTCATTGTACCTTATAGTGGGTATTAAGGGTACCCAAAATATTTTCGTACCCTGGGTAACAGAAATGCACAGTGCATTGGGAAAGTATTCAGACCCCTTGACTCGTTCCACATTTGGTAACATTGCAGCATTATTCTAAAATGGATGAAGTTCAAGTTTTCCTAATCAATCTACACACAATACCCCATAATGACAAAGTGAAAACAGGATTTTAGTATTTTTCTGCACTTGTACCCTTAAGGTACAATTATACTTTTTATCTGCACATGTTCCTGAAAATATACCATTATACTCTTTATCTGCACATGTACCCTTAAAATATACCATTATACTCTTTATCTGCACATGTACCCTTAAAATATACCATTATACTCTTTATCTGCACATGTACCCTTAAAATATACCATTATACTCTTTATCTGCACATGTACCCTTAAAATATACCATTATACTCTTTATCTGCACATGTACCCTTAAAATATACCATTATACTCTTTATCTGCACATGTACCCTTAAAATATACCATTATACTCTTTATCTGCACATGTACCCTTAAAATATACCATTATACTTTTTATCTGCACATGTACCCTAAAAGGTAGCAAAATGTGAGACCATTATGTGTACCTCTATTCTGATGTTTTTTTTACCCCAGGGAACAACCCCAGGGAACAATACGTACCCAAAAGTGTATTGTTCTACTGCACACCACCTTTAAGACACTGTGCTCATCCCTTTAATACACACTGTGCTCATCCCTTTAACACACACTGTGGTCATCCCTTTAATACACACTGTGGTCATCCCTTTAATACCCACTGTGGTCATCCCTTTAATACACACTGTGGTCATCCCTTTAATACCCACTGTGGTCATCCCTTTAATACACACTGTGGTCATCCCTTTAATACCCACTGTGGTCATCCCTTTAATAGACAATGTGGGCATCCCTTTAATACACATTGTGCTCATCCCTTTACGAAACACTGGAGGCTGTAGGGTGAACAGTGAGACAAAAGGAGCAGACAGAAGAGGAAGCAGCCGTCTTCCAAAAAGAATATCCCCAGACCTCACCTCAAGACCCTCCACCCCCCCAAAGGCACACAGACTGTGGCCAAGGCTCTGTTTAAGTAGTTATGGCCTGTTCAGGGGGAGAGAAGAAGAAAGGACAGAAGAGGAGAGAAGAGGACCAGACTACCTCTGTGTGTGTAGACAGAGTCCATCTTTGGAGGGAGCTATACAAATAATATTGTCATAAAGACCAGAGAAGTTCCCTGTCCTCGTAAACACACACGCTGTATCTGTTACCCCTGGTTGGCTGCTTTTCCTTCACTCTGTGGTCCAACTCATCCCAAACCATCTCAATTGGGTTGAGGTCAGGTGGTTGTGGAGGCCAGGTCATCTGATGCAGCACTCCATCACTCTCCTTCTTGGTCAAATAGCCCAAACACAGCCTGGAGGTGTGTTGGGTCATTGTCCTGTTGAAAAACAATGAACCAAACCAGATGGGATGGAACTGAAGTCCTGACCCGATAAATCTATACCTCCAACACTGACATTACATATCTATACCCTACATATCTATATCACTACATATCTATATCACTGACATTACATATCTATATCACTACATATCTATATCACTGACATTACATATCTATACCCTACATATCTATATCACTGACATTACATATCTATACCCTACATATCTATATCACTACATATATATAACCCTGCATATCTATATCACTGACATTACATATCTATATCACTACATATCTATATCACTGACATTACATATCTATAACACTGCATATCTATATCACTGACATTACATATCTATAACACTGCATATCTATATCACTACATATCTATATCACTGACATTACATATCTATAACCCTGTCCTCTCTATATCTATAACCCTGCATATCTATATCACTGACATTACATATCTATATCACTACATATCTATATCACTGACATTACATATCTATAACACTGCATATCTATATCACTGACATTACATATCTATAACACTGCATATCTATATCACTACATATCTATATCACTGACATTACATATCTATAACCCTGTCCTCTCTATATCTATAACCCTGCATATCTATATCACTGACATTACATATCTATATCACTACATATCTATATCACTGACATTACATATCTATAACACTGCATATCTATATCACTACATATCTATATCACTGACATTACATATCTATAACCCTGTCCTCTCTATATCTATAACCCTGCATATCTATATCACTGACATTACATATCTATATCTCTATCCTCTCTATATCTATAACCCTGTCCTCTCTACAACACTGACATTACATATCTATATCACTACATATCTATAACCCTACATATCTATAACCCTGTCCTCTCTATATCACTGACATTACATATCTATAACCCTACATATCTATATCACTGACATTACATATCTATACCCTACATATCTATAACCCTACATATCTATAACACTGACATTACATATCTATACCCTACATATCTATAACCCTACATATCTATAACACTGACATTACATATCTATACCCTACATATCTATAACCCTACATATCTATAACACTGACATTACATATCTATAACCCTACATATCTATAACCCTACATATCTATATCACTGACATTACATATCTATATCACTGACATTACATATATATAACCCTACATATCTATATCACTGACATTACATATATATATCACTGACATTACATATCTATAACCCTGCATATCTATATCACTGACATTACATATCTATATCCCTGACATTACATATCTATATCCCTACATATCTATAACCCTATCCTCTCTATATCTATAACCCTGTCCTCTCTATATCACTGACATTACATATCTATAACCCTATCCTCTCTATATCTATAACCCTGTCCTCTCTATATCACTGACATTACATAACTCTAACCCTACATATCTATATCACTGACATTACATATCTATATCACTGACATTACATATCTATATCACTGCATATCTATATCTATAACCCTACATATCTATATCACTGACATTACATATCTATAACCCTGTCCTCTCTATATCTATAACCCTGTCCTCTCTATAACACTGACATTACATATCTATAACCCTGCATATCTATATCACTGACATTACATATCTATAACCCTACATATCTATATCACTGACATTACATAACTCTAACCCTACATATCTATATCACTGACATTACATATCTATATCACTGACATTACATATCTATATCACTGCATATCTATATCTATAACCCTACATATCTATATCACTGACATTACATATCTATAACCCTGTCCTCTCTATATCTATAACCCTGTCCTCTCTATAACACTGACATTACATATCTATAACCCTGCATATCTATATCACTGACATTACATATCTATAACCCTACATATCTATATCACTGACATTACATATCTATAACCCTACATATCTATATCACTGACATTACATATCTATATCACTGACATTACATATCTATATCACTGACATTACATATATATAACCCTGTCCTCTCTATAACTCTAACCCTACATATCCATATCTCTATCCTCTCTATAACTCCAACCCTACATATCTATATCTCTATCCTCTCTATAACTCTAACCCTACATATCTATAACCCTGTCCTCTCTATAACTCTAACCCCTTATATCTATATCTCTATCCTCTCTATAACTCTAACCCTACATATCTATATCTCTGTCCTCTCTATAACTCTAACCTTACATATCTATAACCCTGTCCTCTCTATAACTCTAACCCTACATATCTATAACCCTGTCCTCTCTATAACTCTAACCCCTTATATCTATATCTCTATCCTCTCTATAACTCTAACTCTACATATCTATAACACTGACATTACATATCTATATCTCTATCCTCTCTATAACTCTAACCTTACGTATCTATATCTCTATCCTCTCTATAAATCTAACCCCTTATATCTATATCTCTATCCTCTCTATAACTCTAACCCTACGTATCTATAACTCTATCCTCTCTATAACTCTAACCCTACATATCTATAACCCTGTCCTCTCTATAACTCTAACCTTACATATCTATAACTCTAACCCTACATATCTATAACCATGTCCTCTCTATAACTCTAACCCTACATATCTACATCTCTATCCTCTCTATAACTCTAACCCTACATATCTATATCTCTATCCTCTCTATAACTCTAACCCTACATATCTATATCTCTATCCTCTCTATAACTCTAACCCTACATCTCTATATCTCCATCCTCTCTATAACTCTAACCTTACATATCTATATCTCTATCCTCTCTATAACTCTAACCCTACATATCTATAACTCTGTCCTCTCTATAACTCTAACCCTACATATCTATAACTCTAACCCCTTATATCTATATCTCTATACTCTCTAAAACTCTAACCCTACATATCTATAACCCTGTCCTCTCTATAACTCTAACCCTACATATCTATAACTCTGTCCTCTCTATAACTCTAACCCTACATATCTATAACTCTAACCCCTTATATCTATATCTCTATACTCTCTAAAACTCTAACCTTACATATCTATATCTCTATCCTCTCTATAACTCTAACCCTACATATCTATAACCCTGTCCTCTCTATAACTCTAACCCTATATATCTATAACCCTGTCCTCTCTATAACTCTAACCCTACATATCTATAACTCCAACCCTACATATCTATAACTCTAACCCTACATATCTATAACCCTGTCCTCTCTATAACTCTAACCCTATATATCTATAACCCTGTCCTCTCTATAACTCTAACCCTACATATCTATAACTCCAACCCTACATATCTATAACTCTAACCCTACATATCTATAACCCTGTCCTCTCTATAACTCTAACCCTACATATCTATAACCCTGTCCTCTCTATAACTCTAACCCTACATATCTATAACCCTGTCCTCTCTATAACTCTAACCCCTTATATCTATATCTCTATCCTCTCTATAACTCTAACCTTACGTATCTATATCTCTATCCTCTCTATAACTCTAACCCTACATATCTATATCTCTATCCTCTCTATAACACTGACATTACATATCTATAACCCTGTCCTCTCTATAACACTGACATTACATATCTATATCTCTATCCTCTCTATAACACTGACATTACATATCTATATCTCTATCCTCTCTATAACTCTAACCCTACATATCTATATCTCTATCCTCTCTATAACTCTAACCCTACATATCTATATCTCTATCCTCTCTATAACTCTAACCCTACATATCTATATCTCTATCCTCTCTATAACTCTAACCCTACATATCTATATCTCTATCCTCTCTATAACTCTAACCCTACATATCTATAACCCTGTCCTCTCTATAACTCTAACCCCTTATATCTATATCTCTATCCTCTCTATAACTCTAACCTTACGTATCTATATCTCTATCCTCTCTATAACTCTAACCCTACATATCTATATCTCTGTCCTCTCTATAACTCTAACCTTACATATCTATAACCCTGTCCTCTCTATAACTCTAACCCTACATATCTATAACCCTGTCCTCTCTATAACTCTAACCCCTTATATCTATATCTCTATCCTCTCTATAACTCTAACCTTACGTATCTATATCTCTATCCTCTCTATAACTCTAACCCCTTATATCTATATCTCTATCCTCTCTATAACTCTAACCCTACGTATCTATAACTCTATCCTCTCTATAACTCTAACCCTACATATCTATAACCCTGTCCTCTCTATAACTCTAACCTTACATATCTATAACTCTAACCCTACATATCTATAACCCTGTTCTCTCTATAACTCTAACCCTACATATCTACATCTCTATCCTCTCTATAACTCTAACCCTACATATCTATATCTCTATCCTCTCTATAACTCTAACCCTACATATCTATATCTCTATCCTCTCTATAACTCTAACCCTACATCTCTATATCTCCATCCTCTCTATAACTCTAACCTTACATATCTATATCTCTATCCTCTCTATAACTCTAACCCTACATATCTATAACCCTGTCCTCTCTATAACTCTAACCCTACATATCTATAACTCTGTCCTCTCTATAACTCTAACCCTACATATCTATAACTCTAACCCCTTATATCTATATCTCTATACTCTCTAAAACTCTAACCCTACATATCTATAACCCTGTCCTCTCTATAACTCTAACCTTACATATCTATATCTCTATCCTCTCTATAACTCTAACCCTACATATCTATAACCCTGTCCTCTCTATAACTCTAACCCTATATATCTATAACCCTGTCCTCTCTATAACTCTAACCCTACATATCTATAACTCCAACCCTACATATCTATAACTCTAACCCTACATATCTATAACCCTGTCCTTTCTATAACTCTAACCCTACATATCTATAACCCTGTCCTCTCTATAACTCTAACCCTACATATCTATAACCCTGTCCTCTCTATAACTCTAACCCTACATATCTATAACTCTGTCCTCTCTATAACTCTAACCCTACATATCTATAACTCTGTCCTCTCTATAACTCTAACCCTACATATCTATATCTCTATACTCTCTAAAACTCTATCCTCTCTATAACTCTAACCCTACATATCTATAACTCTATCCTCTCTATAACTCTAACCCTACATATCTATAACTCTAACCCTACATATCTATAACTCTAACCCTACATATCTATAACTCTAAACCTACATATCAATATCTCTATCCTTTCTAAAACTCTAACCCTATATATCTATAACTATCCTCTCTATAACTCTAACCCTACATATCAATATCTCTATCCTCTCTATAACTCTAACCCTACATATCTATAACTCTATCCTCTCTATAACTCTAACCTTACGTATCTATAACACTGACCCTAAATATCTATAACTCTGCCCACTCTATAACTCTAACCCTATATATATATATATATCTTTCCTCTCTATAACTCTAACCCCATATATCTATATCTCTATCCTCTCTACAACTGTCACCCTACATATCTATAACTCTGTCCTCTCTATAACTCTAAGCCTACATTTCTATATCTCTACCCTCTCTAAAACTCTAACCCTACATATCTATAACTCTATCCTCTCTATAACTCTAACCTTACATATCTATAACTCTAACTCTACATATTTACAACTCTGTCCTCTCTATAACTCTAACCCTACATATCTTTAACTCTAACCCTACACATCTATAAATCTATCCTCTCTAAAATTGTAACCCTACATATCTATAACTCGAACACTATATATCTATAACTCTGTCCTCTCTATAACTCTAACCCTACATATATATAACTCTGTCCTCTCTATAACTCTAACCCTATATATCTATAACTCTAACACTACATATCTATAACTCTAACCCTACATATCTATAACTCTAACCCTACTTTTCTACAACTCTATCCTATCTTAAATTCTAAACCTACATATATACAACTCTCACCCTACATATTCATAACTCAAACCCTACATATCTATATCTCTATCCTCTCTAAAACTCTAACCCTACATATCTATAACTCTATCCTCTCTATAACTCTAACCCTACATATCTATAACTCTGCCCTCTCTATAACTCTAACCCTAGATATTTATAACTCTCACCCTACAAATCTATAACTCTCTCCTCTCTATAACTCTAACCCTAGATATTTATAACTCTAACCCTACATATCTATAACTCTGTCCTCTCTAAAACGCTAACCCTATATATCTATAACTCCAACCCTACATATCTATAACTCTAACCCTATATATCAATATCTCTATCCTTTCTAAAACTCTAACCCTATATATCTATAACTATCCTCTCTATAACTCTAACCCTACATATCAATATCTCTATCCTCTCTATAACTCTAACCTTACATATCTATATCTCTATCCTCTCTATAACTCTAACCCTACATATCTATAACCCTGTCCTCTCTATAACTCTAACCCTACATATCTATATCTCTGTCCTCTCTATAACTCTAACCTTACATATCTATAACCCTGTCCTCTCTATAACTCTAACCCTACATATCTATAACCCTGTCCTCTCTATAACTCTAACCCCTTATATCTATATCTCTATCCTCTCTATAACTCTAACCTTACGTATCTATATCTCTATCCTCTCTATAACTCTAACCCCTTATATCTATATCTCTATCCTCTCTATAACTCTAACCCTACGTATCTATAACTCTATCCTCTCTATAACTCTAACCCTACATATCTATAACCCTGTCCTCTCTATAACTCTAACCTTACATATCTATAACTCTAACCCTACATATCTATAACCCTGTTCTCTCTATAACTCTAACCCTACATATCTACATCTCTATCCTCTCTATAACTCTAACCCTACATATCTATATCTCTATCCTCTCTATAACTCTAACCCTACATATCTATATCTCTATCCTCTCTATAACTCTAACCCTACATCTCTATATCTCCATCCTCTCTATAACTCTAACCTTACATATCTATATCTCTATCCTCTCTATAACTCTAACCCTACATATCTATAACCCTGTCCTCTCTATAACTCTAACCCTACATATCTATAACTCTGTCCTCTCTATAACTCTAACCCTACATATCTATAACTCTAACCCCTTATATCTATATCTCTATACTCTCTAAAACTCTAACCCTACATATCTATAACCCTGTCCTCTCTATAACTCTAACCTTACATATCTATATCTCTATCCTCTCTATAACTCTAACCCTACATATCTATAACCCTGTCCTCTCTATAACTCTAACCCTATATATCTATAACCCTGTCCTCTCTATAACTCTAACCCTACATATCTATAACTCCAACCCTACATATCTATAACTCTAACCCTACATATCTATAACCCTGTCCTTTCTATAACTCTAACCCTACATATCTATAACCCTGTCCTCTCTATAACTCTAACCCTACATATCTATAACCCTGTCCTCTCTATAACTCTAACCCTACATATCTATAACTCTGTCCTCTCTATAACTCTAACCCTACATATCTATAACTCTGTCCTCTCTATAACTCTAACCCTACATATCTATATCTCTATACTCTCTAAAACTCTATCCTCTCTATAACTCTAACCCTACATATCTATAACTCTATCCTCTCTATAACTCTAACCCTACATATCTATAACTCTAACCCTACATATCTATAACTCTAACCCTACATATCTATAACTCTAAACCTACATATCAATATCTCTATCCTTTCTAAAACTCTAACCCTATATATCTATAACTATCCTCTCTATAACTCTAACCCTACATATCAATATCTCTATCCTCTCTATAACTCTAACCCTACATATCTATAACTCTATCCTCTCTATAACTCTAACCTTACGTATCTATAACACTGACCCTAAATATCTATAACTCTGCCCACTCTATAACTCTAACCCTATATATATATATATATCTTTCCTCTCTATAACTCTAACCCCATATATCTATATCTCTATCCTCTCTACAACTGTCACCCTACATATCTATAACTCTGTCCTCTCTATAACTCTAAGCCTACATTTCTATATCTCTACCCTCTCTAAAACTCTAACCCTACATATCTATAACTCTATCCTCTCTATAACTCTAACCTTACATATCTATAACTCTAACTCTACATATTTACAACTCTGTCCTCTCTATAACTCTAACCCTACATATCTTTAACTCTAACCCTACACATCTATAAATCTATCCTCTCTAAAATTGTAACCCTACATATCTATAACTCGAACACTATATATCTATAACTCTGTCCTCTCTATAACTCTAACCCTACATATATATAACTCTGTCCTCTCTATAACTCTAACCCTATATATCTATAACTCTAACACTACATATCTATAACTCTAACCCTACATATCTATAACTCTAACCCTACTTTTCTACAACTCTATCCTATCTTAAATTCTAAACCTACATATATACAACTCTCACCCTACATATTCATAACTCAAACCCTACATATCTATATCTCTATCCTCTCTAAAACTCTAACCCTACATATCTATAACTCTATCCTCTCTATAACTCTAACCCTACATATCTATAACTCTGCCCTCTCTATAACTCTAACCCTAGATATTTATAACTCTCACCCTACAAATCTATAACTCTCTCCTCTCTATAACTCTAACCCTAGATATTTATAACTCTAACCCTACATATCTATAACTCTGTCCTCTCTAAAACGCTAACCCTATATATCTATAACTCCAACCCTACATATCTATAACTCTAACCCTATATATCAATATCTCTATCCTTTCTAAAACTCTAACCCTATATATCTATAACTATCCTCTCTATAACTCTAACCCTACATATCAATATCTCTATCCTCTCTATAACTCTAACCCTACATATCTATAACTCTATCCTCTCTATAACTCTAACCTTACGTATCTATAACACTGACCCTAAATATCTATAACTCTGCCCACTCTATAACTCTAACCCTATATATATATATATCTTTCCTCTCTATAACTCTAACCCCATATATCTATATCTCTATCCTCTCTACAACTGTCACCCTACATATCTATAAATCTGTCCTCTCTATAACTCTAAGCCTACATTTCTATATCTCTACCCTCTCTAAAACTCTAACCCTACATATCTATAACTCTATCCTCTCTATAACTCTAACCTTACATATCTATAACTCTAACTCTACATATTTACAACTCTGTCCTCTCTATAACTCTAACCCTACATATCTTTAACTCTAACCCTACACATCTATAAATCTATCCTCTCTAAAATTGTAACCCTACATATCTATAACTCGAACACTATATATCTATAACTCTGTCCTCTCTATAACTCTAACCCTACATATCTATAACTCTGTCCTCTCTATAACTCTAACCCTACATATATATAACTCTGTCCTCTCTATAACTCTAACCCTATATATCTATAACTCTAACACTACATATCTATAACTCTAACCCTACATATCTATAACTCTAACCCTACTTTTCTACAACTCTATCCTATCTTAAATTCTAAACCTACATATATACAACTCTCACCCTACATATTCATAACTCAAACCCTACATATCTATATCTCTATCCTCTCTAAAACTCTAACCCTACATATCTATAACTCTATCCTCTCTATAACTCTAACCTTACATATCTATATCTCTATCCTCTCTATAACTCTAACCCTATATATCTATAACTCTAACCCTACATATCTATAACTCTAACCCTACTTTTCTACAACTCTATCCTCTCTTGAACTCTAAACCTACATATCTATAACTCTAACCCTACATATCTATATCTCTATCCTCTCTAAAACTCTAACCCTATATATCTATAACTCTATCCTCTCTATAACACTAACCTTACATATCTATAACTCTATCCCTACATACATACAACTCTGTCCTCCCTATAACTCTAACCCTACACATCTATAACTCTGTCCTCTCTATAACTCTAAGCCTACATATCTATAAATCTAACCCTACACATCTATAAATCTATCCTCTCTAAAATTGTAACCCTACATATCTTTAACTCTAACCCTACACATCTATAAATCTATCCTCTCTAAAATTGTAACCCTACATATCTATAACTCGAACACTATATATCTATAACTCTGTCCTCTCTATAACTCTAACCCTACATATCTATAACTCTGTCCTCTCTATAACTCTAACCCTACATATATATAACTCTGTCCTCTCTATAACTCTAACCCTATATATCTATAACTCTAACACTACATATCTATAACTCTAACCCTACATATCTATAACTCTAACCCTACTTTTCTACAACTCTATCCTATCTTAAATTCTAAACCTACATATATACAACTCTCACCCTACATATTCATAACTCAAACCCTACATATCTATATCTCTATCCTCTCTAAAACTCTAACCCTACATATCTATAACTCTATCCTCTCTATAACTCTAACCTTACATATCTATATCTCTATCCTCTCTATAACTCTAACCCTATATATCTATAACTCTAACCCTACATATCTATAACTCTAACCCTACTTTTCTACAACTCTATCCTCTCTTGAACTCTAAACCTACATATCTATAACTCTAACCCTACATATCTATATCTCTATCCTCTCTAAAACTCTAACCCAACATATCTATAACTCTATCCTCTCTATAACTCTAACCTTACATATCTATATCTCTATCCTCTCTAAAACTCTAACCCTATATATCTATAACTCTATCCTCTCTATAACTCTAACCTTACATATCTATAACTCTAACCCTACATACATACAACTCTGTCCTCCCTATAACTCTAACCCTACACATCTATAACTCTGTCCTCTCTATAACTCTAAGCCTACATATCTATAAATCTAACCCTACACATCTATAAATCTATCCTCTCTAAAATTGTAACCCTACATATCTATAAATCTATCCTCTCTAAAATTCGAACCCTACATATCTATAACTCTGTCCTCTCTATAACTCTAACCCTACATATCTATAACTATCATCTCTAAAACTATAACCCTACATATCTACAACTCTGTCCTCTCTATAACTTTATCCCTACATATCTATATCTCTATCCTCTCTAAACCTCTAACCCTACATATCTATAACTCTGTCCTCTCTATAACTCTGACCCTAGATATTTATAACTCTAACCCTACATATCTATAACTCAAACCCTACATATCTATAACTCTGCCTCTACATATCTACAACTCTGTCCTCCCTATAACTCTAACCCTACATATCTATAACTCTGTCCTCTCTATAACTCTAACCCTAGATATTTATAACTCTAACCCTACATATCTATAACTCTGTCCTCTCTATAACTCTAAGCCTACATATCTAGAACTCTGTCCTCTCTATAACTCTAACCCTACATATCTATAACTCTAACCCTATATATCTATAACTCTAACCCTACATATCTATAACTCTAACCCTACATATCTATAACTCTAACACTAAATATCTATAACCCTAACCCTACATATCTATAAATCTAACCCTACATATCTATAACTCTTACCCTACATATCTATAACTCTAACCCTATATCTATAACTCTGTCCTCTCTATAACTCTAACCCCATATATCTATAACTCTGTCCTCTCTATAAATCTAACCCTACATATCTATAACTCTGTCCTCTCTATAACTCTAACCCTAGATATTTATAACTCTAACCCTACATCTCTATAACGCTGTCCTCTCTATAACTCTAACCCTACATATCTATAGCTCTGTCCTCTCCATAACTCTAACCCTACATATCTATAACTCTAACCTTACATATCTATAACTAACACTACATATCTATAACTCTGTCCTCTCTATAACTCTAACCCTACATATCTATAACTCTAACCTCTCTATAACTCTAACCCTACATATCTATAACTCTAACCCTACATATCTATAACTCTAACCTCTCAATAAATCTAACCCTACATATCTATAACCCTATATTTCTATAGCCTTATCTTGTCTATAAGTCTAACCCTACAAATCTATAACTATAACCCTAAAGGGAAGTTAAATAGGTATAGAAGAGCTTTAGAAGAGTGATAGCATAGGTGTTCAGTTGACTTTGGAAGTTTACATACACCTTAGCCAAATACATTTAAACTCTGTTTTTCACAATTCCTGATATTTAATACTTGTAAAAATTCCCTGTTTTAGGTCAGGTAAGATCACCACTTTATTTAAAGAATGTAAAACGTCAGAATAATAGTAGAGAGAATTATTTATTTCAGCTTTTATTTCTTTCATCACATTCACAGTGGGTCAGAAGTTTACATACACTCAATTAGTATTTGGTAGCATTGCCTTTGAATTGTTTAATTTGGGTCAAACGTTTCAGGTAGCCTTCCACAAGGTCATTATGGCCAAACAGTTCTATTTTTGTTTCATCAGACCAGAGGATATTTCTCCAAAAAGTACGATCTTTGCCCCCATGTGCAGTTGCAAACCGTAGTCTGGCTTTTTTATGGCTGTTTTGGAGCAGTGGCTTCTTCCTTGCTGAGCGGCCTTTCAGGTTATGTTGATATAAGACTTGTTTTACTGTGGATATAGATACTTTCGAACCTGTTTTCTCCAGCATCTTCACACGGTCCTTTGCTGTTGTTCTGGGATTGATTTGCACTTTTTGCACCAAAGTTTATTCCTCTCTAGGAGACAGAACGCATCTCCTTCCTGAGTGGTATGACGGCTGCGTGGTCACTTGGTGTTTATACTTGCGTACTATTGTTTGTACAGATGAACGTGATACCTTCCGGCATTTGGAAATTGCTCCCAAGGATGAACCAGACTTGTGGAGGTCTACAATTGTTTTTCTGATGTCTTGGCTGATTTATTTTGATTTTCCCATGATGTCAAGCAAAAAGCACTGCGTTTGAAGATAGGCCTTGAAATACATCCACAGGTACACATTCAATTGGCTCAAAGGTTGTCAATTAGCCTATCAGAAGCTTCTAAAGCCATACTATCATTTTCTGGAATTTTCCAAGCTGTTTAAAGGCAGTCAACTTAGTGTATGTAAATGTCTGACCAACTGGAATTGTGATACAGTGA